>NC_056746.1:569786961-569814461 GCF_019279795.1 Protopterus annectens
TAAATGACTGCTTATTCATTGCCTGTCTTCAGAACTTGGTATTGTCTAGGCTTTACTACAGCATACCATCATTGGAGAAGTTATGAACCACGTCATGAAATCAAATGCACTTGTGAATTTGGCAGTGTTTGCATTGCTTTTGAAAACATACAGCTTAGTAACTTTATATGCAACAAACTTTGACTCTGCTATTGTAACATTCCATAATAGTGAATCATTCTCCAACTGCAGTATAGAAATATTACATTTTGTGTGATAACACCTTTAACAGTGGAAAGGTGCATTATCAGTTCAACAGTTTGAAAGGTGGGCTACCTGCAAAGCTTTATTGACAACGTATTCCCTAATTATTATTATCAAAGTTACAAAGAATTTTTTGCCAAGTTTCTGGTAAGAAAAGAAGCAGAATACTAGAAGGTTAAGTTATAATCCTCTAAAAGGCTTGGCTTCCTAGGTTTGATTTTCTTAGTGTTCCCCTAGAATACTATGCATACCTCTCGACTATCCAGATTTTGCCTTATATTTTTGTATTTTCCATGTAAAATTTGTGGTTTTCTGACAAATCATTGAGGATTGAAGTAATAAAATAATGACATACACGAGTTTCAGACTTCATATACTTTAGATTGGGACCCATTAAAAGCACCCAACGAAATTCACTGGCTGGGATTCATTAAAGCCAAATCACTGTGTCAAAATAATGTAGCAGCTTCTGCACGGAATATGGCCGAGTGATCCAGTAAACAAGGCTGGGGGCATGCACAAGGCTGCCAGCACTATTCTGACACGGACACCACTGAATAATGCTAATTACCTCATCTTCTGGTGAAAAACATGCAAATGAGGTGAATTAGTGATTCAGTAAACAAGCAGGCATCCATGTCAGAGCAGTGTCTGTTGCAGAAATGTATTTGGTTACTAACCGTGTACATTTCTGCAAAAATCAAAACGGGGGCATGACAGCTCAAAGTAAAACATGTATTATGACTATTAGGCATGCCAATGGTCAAAATTATTGCCAATGGCATAGAAAACAGTTGCAAAATTATTAAAATCAAAGGTTTTTTTTTTTGGCCAATTTCAGCCATTTAAGCATAGTGCAGTGGAGCGCAAACGAGATCATGCATAAAATAAGAAAAAAAATGTAAAAACACAATTTAATAGGAAATATGAATTTTGCCATTATAGTGGGTAGCATGCAGAACCAAAACAATAACAGGTAACACTGCTAGTGGTGTAACAAGGGACTAAGGCAGTGGGGTATGCAAATGTGCTAAATTTATTGAATAGCAAAATGGGAGACCGTGTCCACCTGCACCTAACCGTGTAGGAGTTATAATGCTGTAGTGTAAGCGGGAGAAGCAGCTGACATGAAAAGGGGGGGTGTCATGTTTAGTGTAAGCACATTGGAGCTCTGCTGCCTCTATTTGCGCTTAGCTAAGCACAGCTAAGCAAGGGGATGTGTCTGAGCTAGTTTAAGAAATGCTGAGCGTGTTCATGTCCCTGGGAAGGTTCTTTCTGCTCTATAGTGTTTACTATAGCTGCAGGGGTTTGTGCGGCATGCCACAGGGCTAAACACAAAGGAAATAATAATTAAAAAAAAAAAACAACAGGAACTAGCAGAAGTGTTTATATTTGAGCAGCGGGTTTGTGCAGGCAGAAATGGGAAGAAAAAAATGGTGAATACTAGAATAAAGGCACTCAAGTACAAATAATATAGCTGACAGGTGGAATGTATCATAGTCAGCCAATCACACAGGCAGCATCTGCAGCACACCAGTATAAACTATGCAAACACCTTTCAGTCTGTTTTTTCCCACAACCTCTGCACCATTGGTGTACGCACTCGGCGGAATTTTAACTGACAAAATGTTAGGGGCTGCTGTCCCTTTGATACATCAGTATATGCTAGAGGTTGAGAGTAGTGTGGAGGATAATGCTGACAACCATCCCAGGCTGAGGAGGAGGAGAAGAGTGTTCAGACCCAGGGTAACCTACCATGGGGCTACATGATCTGGAGATACTAGAGCACTACAGGGTGGACAGGGACTTACTTCAGCAACTCTGTGAGCTGTGCCGGCCTCACCTCAGACCCAGAGCCAACAGAGGGGAACCCATCCCAATTGAAACCAAGGTATGTGTAGCCTTAAGAATACTAGCTACAGGTACCTTCCAAAGACCTACTGGGGACATCATGGGGGTCTCACAGGCATCTGCATCCAGGATACTCCACCAGTTCCTGGATGTCATGTAAACACATGCTGGTGAGCACATATATTTCCCAGCACCCGTGAGGAGAGGACCAGCAATATGCATCTCTTCCACCATGTAGCAGACTACCCAGAGGTACTAGGCGCCATAGACTGCCGCACATCCACATCAAGGCACCACCCGGTAAAGAGGGTAGAGTCTATGTCAACCACAAGGGCTGTCACTCCATCAACTGCCAGGTTGTGTGCAATGCCCAGGAAATTATCATGAATGTGTGTGCTGGCAGCCATGGTAGTTATCATGACTCCCATACCTGGCATGCCTCACAGCTATACCAGGCATTTGCCAGGGGGCACATCCCATATGGCCATCTCATGGGGGATGCTGGCTATGCATTGGAGTCATGGATGATGACACCCATCAGAAATGCACACACACACACACACACACACACACACACACACACACACACACACACACACACACACACACACTGAAGAACACCATAATGAGGCACACACACAAACCAGGAACATTATAGAGCATGTATTTGGGATGCTCAAGTCACGGTTCTGCTGCCTTGACATATCTGGTGAAGCCCTGCAATACTCTCCAGCCTCATGTACACACATGTTCATAGTATGTTCCATGCTACACAATATGATCCTGTGGAAACAGCTGCAGCAGGAACATCACAGGGAAGGCCCACACAGCCCCCTACCATTGCCAAGGCCCTCACAGGCACAGGGGGACTCAGAGGAGGAACCCCCTGAGCCTGCTCCTGTAGGCTGACAGAGGCATGGCAAGTATGCCCAGGCCTTGGCAAAGAGGCAATGCATAGCACACACACTGAGACTGTAGGGACCCAAAGACTGACACCTCTCTCTGACTTGCACACACAGTAAAATGGATGCCTCACACATCACACTACCTGAATCTTACTATGTATAGGCTGTGTATTGCGTGCATCTGACAGACCCAGCCCACAAGCACCATCTTCTCAACTGATGCAGGCACAAGGTAAGTCAGTCTTCTTAACAATAAATGAATGGAGTAATACATTGTGGTAGTATAGTTATGGTATTGCTGCATGCATGCAAGGGAATGGGGTGGCCTTCCAGGATAGCAGCAGACAACTGACAGCTATGTGGGACAACAGGATATGTCTGCCCAATACTGGCTACCCCAGAGAATGCAGTAGTCCCTTAGGTGACAAATCTCACTGCAGTATATGTGGGGGGCTAACAAACTGGCGGGGTCATAGGTCACATGCATGGATGTCAATGTTAGGGGTCCCATACTCACCCCGCAACCTCACCCAGCAAGTCAGCTGTAGAAAACCATACATAATTGTCTGTCAAAGGCCCACAATTGGGGGCAATGATGAAATATGCCCATACAGACCTACATCATGATATCACAGCATGTCTTACAGTTACAGTAAGGCTCTGAAGGGTGAGAGGTCTGAAACCGAAATGCTTGCCATTACAATCTAACCTGTGGTCCTTAGTGATATGCCTATAGTCTCCAAGACAGACACAATGCTATGCTAAATGGGAACAAAATATAAAGGGAACATCAGCATAGTCTGTGCAAATATGGACAGCTGACAGGTGTGCCCCTCCAACATACCCATGTTCCCATAGAAATGCAGTGACAGTAATGTTTTTAGGGTATAAGCAGCAGAGCACACATTCCCAGGGCTGTCCCAATCAACATGATAACTTGTTGCATGCCCACAATATGCAGGGGTCAATGGCCTATGAATATGTGTGGCCAATACTGTCACCATGTGGCCTGCACTTACTCCTGGTTGTCATGTCTTAGTAGCCTAGGTACAGTACTGTGGTTGACAGGGTCCATGTTCTAAGAAAAAAAGTGCCATCTATTCTGCATGTCAAATACAGCTATGGTAGGAGTTGTACACACTGTCCAGACATCAATATCTGTTACTGCAGGAAAGCTGGATGGGTCAGGGACAGGGGGTAACACATATGGACAGTATACAGCTCAGAGTAACCTACACAGTGCCTAGCATATCCCTTAACTTTACAGACATTTTGCAGAATGTCCAGAGATTAGCATCATATTTATGGTCTCTTTATCATGAAATCGTGGTTGTCTGGCAAATCACTGGCAAATCACAAAAGACTAAAGTTAGAAAACAATGACAGATTGTAGTTTCAGACTTCATACCCTTTAGGAAAATGCATGCTAATGTAAAACCTGTTATTGTATCACCTTTCTAGGTTTGTAAGGCCAATAGTTAACAATAGTCCCAATGTGCAGGCCTTTGTCCCCAAATTACTTATGGCTTTGTCCAGATGTCTGGCTCGAAATAGTGGGGAGGTATGGTGCCTAGTAGGACAGCAGGCAGCTGAATATCAGTGTACTGCCAGGTCATAAAAGGCTACCAACTTACTGTGTCATTACTGACATGTCGCTGGCCAACATCCATACCCCTGGAATGACAGGTTGTCACAGAAGGAGCACAAGTATGCCTTGTATATCTGTTCTGCTTGTCATAACATAATATTTGCCTGCCAAATATTTGCAAAACTAGAAAGGGTCTTGTCAAAACATCAATGGCAGTCAGTGGGGAAGCAGATGTTATACCCATAAGAGAAAGCAAGCAAATACCAAACTAGTCTCTCAACTGTCTATGTTTGGCAGAACAGTATTAACACCCTGTCCCCATGTGTGCCTGACTGTCATATATGGGCCTGTCCAGATGTCAGTCTGTGACAGTTTGACAGCTAGGCCAACATGTAGCCTCATAATAACATATAGCAACACAACCATCTGAGGACCACAGCAAATGTAGTGGTGCAATGATGGACAACCTGCTAAATAGGTACACTCAGAAGTGTGATATCCATAACTTTGTGTGTGATGTTACGGCATTTACCCTTCTCACATCAGAATTACAAATACATAGCAACCACTGTGGGCAAAGCCTGTGACCGGACTACAGAAGGACAAAGAGACACACATAAGGGGAATCACTGGCCAGACAAATGGAGAATGTGCACACCATAACAAATTGTGCAGTAAAATAGGTGCCATGCAGTGTATGGAGTCAGTTAACATCACCTAGAAATACACGACACACACCCACGTAAGTGGAGGTCCACAACAAAACAAAAACCAAACAAAGTGAACCTCAGAGGCAAAAAAACATGAGAACTTCACAAACGTACACACCACAGACCATGCAGACTCCACACAGCAGGGTCTTGCAAACACTAAGGCCTTACCCCAAATGCCAAACACCTGGCCAACACAGATAGGCTAACAGCACTGTCCTTCTACCCCATTCCATACAGACTCTACTGAGGTGACCCCTGTCTGGCATACAAAGCAATTGAGACCCTGCCTTGTTGGTACTGTTGCACATCTGGAAGTCAAGGCCCACTTGATCAACCCATAAGCGCAGCATTAACCTGGTCTGTGATATCAGTACGGTTTGTTGATGTAACAGATATGTGTCCTACACACTCGGACATCTGTGGAATACACTCCCTGTCTACATCAAGCCAAGTGCCTCAATACCCCTAGTGATGTGCTCCCTGTATAAGTGCATGGGAAACACAAAATACAGTCCTGTGATTCCACCTGTGTCCCTGCTGGACAGGGGCTCTGTATTCTGACATGCCTTAACATGGACTACACTCCCATCTGCATGGGTTATAAGGGCTTCAGGGTCAATACCCTACTAATGTCATATCAACCTATCAACCTATACACAGCTATCTTTCAGTGATTCACCACATTACTCTGTACTCCTCTGCCACTGACATGCCTGGAAGTCACACAGTACTATGTGGATTGTACTACACATATAATGGACATTTCTTCATAGTACAATGCACTTTGTACACACACCCATACCTCTCGACCTCTAACAGCAATACATCTGGACAAGGTCATAAATATAACTGGGACAAAGGCCCAATGATAGGCACATGTTGTAAATATTGCTCTTACAAACTGAGAAAGTTGGTAGAATAACGGGGTTTACATTAGAAGGAATTGTCTGAAGGTTGTGAAGTCTGAAACACTAATGTCTGTCATTATTTTGCAATGTCAGTCTTTAATTATTTGCAACTAACTTGCCATAAAAACACAAGTTTATGTAGACTGAATGAAACCTCTAGACAAACACCTTGACAATCTGCCAAAAACTGTACAGTTGAGAGGTATGGCTGCACCAGGATATGACTGTTCAGGTAAGAAGAATACCACACAAGCAGGAGATCCCCAGCCAGTATATCACCAAGTTGCTGGACTGTTTACACAGCTTCATCAGTCAATCGGCTGTAGCCACACCTATCAACTGGCTTTTTTGGGCAAGAATGTCTATAGTTGGGCTCATAATATTGGTCTGTGCATCATACATCTTGTATTCCTCTGGTAAAGCACTGTGATGATCTGAGGATGTCTGTCACTAGGTAATGATACAATACATTCTAGTGTCAGACATCAGGTATGTCAGAAAATGTCTGCTAAAACAAACCCTGTCCTACTAGCAACTACCTGTTTACTTTTGAGAGGTATGGCTGTAGCACACAAAATCCTAGACCAGAGTACAACTCTCTCTGGAATAGAGTCCCACTCTTACTATAGAAGGTCATTCTGGGCATGCTCCTACACTTAGAGAATCACAGCCCATGTCGGAACCCACATTGGACTAGATAACTGTATTGTGCATATAAGTCTTTGCATACAAACAGCTATGTGCACCTTAACTGTTTCTACACACACCATTCAGACAGGATTACCATCAGCTAGCTGTAGGTGGACCATATGCGATATATCTGCATCTGTTGTGTGTGATACACATACATATATATTGGCAACATATAACAATATGTCAAGCATGCACACACTTAGATGTGGGGAGAGAGACAGACAGTGACAGAGAGAGGGACACAGGGAGACACAGACTCTCTGTCACTCTCTGTGAGTCATACACAGGAATACCCTGAATGGCATAGGGTGATGTCCTGCTGTGGACAGTGGCACTTTCCAGCATGAAGGTGAGCTCCATTGTATAATAGTACTGAGGTGTGGGTTATAACATCATATCACATGTCTTTGTGTGTGTGCATGTGTGCATGCACCTGTGTGTGTGTGTGTGTGTGTGTGTGTGTGTGTGTGTGTGTGTGTGTGTGTGTGTGTGTGTGTGTGTGTGTGTGTGTCTGTAGGTTTAAGTGTTAAGAGGCCGTTCCCACTCAGTGCACTTTCCATTGCCCTGCTTCACAAGATCTGCTGATGTCATTCACATTAGAAGTAGCATTGGACACCTGTCAGCCCTAAAAGCTCTGTAGCACATGCGATAACTGCTCAACACTATAGTACAAATAACTAGATAGGTAGGGGTTCTGGTGTGTGTGTGTGTTTGTGTGTGTGTGTGTGTGTGTGTGTGTGTGTGTGTGTGTGTGTGTGTGTGTGTGTATGTGTTTGTTTGAAGGTGAAACAGTTTTAGGCCATCCCAACCAGTACATTTCTCAGTGCCCTACTTTAGCAGTCCTGCTGAAGTCAAGCCCCTTAGAATTATCTTTGAACATTCCTACCCATATAAGCTCCATGGCATGTGCAATAACTATGTAACAGTACAGTAAAAATAGCTAGATAGGCAGGGGCTCTATTCTCAACTCCAGCAAATGTGTGTGTGTGTGTGTGTGTGTGTGTGTGTGTGTGTGTGTGTGTGTGTGTGTGTGTGTGTGTGTGTGTAAGTGTGTATGTTTGCTTGAAGTATTTTGAGGACTTTCCCACCCACAACATGTCCCAGTGCCCTGCTTTAGCAGTCCTGCTGATGTCATTCACCTTAGAAATAACTTTGGACACTTGTCAGCCTTATAAGCTCTGTAGCATGTATGATAGTTGCATAATACTATAGTACTAATAACTAGATAGGCAGGGGTTCTATTCTCAGTTCCAACAAATGTGTGTGTATATAAGTGTGTGTAAGTGTGTATGTGTGTAGGATGAAGTATTTTGAGGACTTCCCCACCCACAACACTTCCCAGTGCCTTACTTTAGCAGTCCTGCTGATGTCAATGCCCTTAGAGGTACCTTTGGACAATCCTCACCCCTATAGGCTCCATGGAGCGTGTAATAACTAACAGTATGGTACAAATAACTAGATAGGCAGGGGTTCTACTCTCAGTTCTAGTAAGTGTGTGTATATGTTTGTGTGAAGATGTTTGTAAGTGTGTATATGTGTAAGGTAATGTATTGTGATACCCTTCCCACCCAGTACATTTCCCATTGCTATACTTTACAAGGGTTCTTGATGTAATTCACCTAGATGGGCAGGGGGTTCTACTTTCAGTTCTGGCAAGCATGTGTATAAGTGTGTGTGAAGGTGTTTGTAAGTGTGTATGTGTGTAGGGTAATGTATTTTGATGCCATTCCCACCTAGTACATTTCCCATTACCATACTTTACAAAGTCTCTTGATCTAATTCATCTTAGACATACCTTGGGACACTGTTTAATGTTATAAGCTCCATGGCACATGTGATAACTGTGCAACACTGTAGTACACATAACTTGATAGGTATGGGTTCTAAACTCAATACTGGCAATGATAGTGTGTGTTTGTGTGTGTGTGTGTGTGTGTGTGTGTGTGTGTGTGTGTGTGTGTGTGTGTGTGTGTGTGTGTGTGTGTGTGTGTGTGTGTGTGTGAGTGTGTGTGTGTGTGTGTATGAGAATCATATCCTCCCTATGTGTATATTTGGGTGAGAATCATATCCTCTGGGGGTGTGGATTATACCATTTTGAGGCATGTACCACCCAGTACACTTTCCATTGCCCTACTTTACAAGACCTGCTGATGTCATTCACCGTAGATGTACCTGTATACACTTGTCAGCCCTCTAAGCTCTGTGGCATGTGCAATAGTGGCATAATACTATAGAACAAATAGTTAGATAGACAGGGGTTCTAATCTCAGTACTACCAACTATAGTAGTGTCTGTGAAGCATATCTCCTGTGGCTGTTGTGTGTGTAGGTTATATCATTTTAAGGCCTATTGACCCCTACCCATGACATTTCTTTAAAGAGCTTGTTAATGACATATGCCTCACATGCACCATGTAACACTATACAGCCCATACCAGGCATCTGTATAGATGTACATAATATATATTTGCAACCTATATGTGGTCTCTATCCCCTAACAATGAGCACTCCTGTGATATTATTGCCAAATATGTCACAATTCCCATAGTGACACACATGCTAGCATCAGGCATTGTACCTGACTGACACATCATGCTGCTACAAAGTCTGTTACTCTATCACTGTGCAGGTTTGTAGGAGCAGTAAATGAGACCACTCACTATTTCTGGTGGGTTATCCCACCATCCATGAAGGCATTCACAAGATTACTTGTTGTAAGAGGTTGTGTGTTATGTCCCAGGCATATAATCTATGTGGAGCATGTCATGTGTATGTAGCACTATAGTACATACAAGTAGACACATAGGTTTATTAATATGTTTATTGGCAACTGTGTTTGTGTTTCTGTATGTACAGCCCCTGTGGCTTTCTTTACTGTGCATATGTGATGGCTATACCATTTGTGTGCCTCTTTCACCCTGTGAACTCACCCTCTGCCAACCTAGTTTTAGCCCATACAGATGTCATCCACCGTACAAGCACAGTTATACAGTTTATAACACCAAGCCACTGTGGTGCATGCAGTGGTCATATCAGTGTGTATTGTACATAAACGGAGATTGGTCATCTACTTTGAGAAGTGTCATCTCCATGTGTATGTGTGCTTCAGTGCATGTCCTCATGCAGCAGTGTGTGAGTGTGTGTGTGTCAGATGGCTCTACCATGTTAAGGACCTCTGAACCCACCATTGGCAATTCTAACAGCCCCTGCGATTGTCACGTACTTGACTAGTAGTGGCAGATACTGCAATATTACATTACCTCTGTGCTATTTGTGTTATCTATCTAGCGCTATCATTCATAAGACTGTGCAGGTAAGGGTTGTGCTCAGCCCTTCGACAGCTGCCCCATGTACAGGACTATCTGTGTGCACTACCACCACAACAGGCCAGGTATGCATATGAGTTAGCAGATATACATGCTGGTGATTGTCAGGTTAGACTAACACAGGCTGACCTGTGTCAGGAATATATACCCCAAACCTGTCATACACAGTACCAGGCATACCCTCATCAACTGCATGAAGGTTGAGTGGATGGGACAGAAATGGCAAGGGCAACAGGTGCTGATAGGTGAATCTGTTGCATTTAAAGTAATGACTGAGCTTGTGAGGGACCTAGTGCCAGTATTCAAGAAACCTCCTCTGTATGTGTGAGCCTTAAGTACTACAGAACACCCAGGTGACATGTATGAATGCTAGCTGGCTGTATCAAGGGGATGTATGAAAGATCACGCTGTCTGCCACAATTGTTCTTCACACACTGTTGCAATTAAACACAGCTGGTAAAAATGCACATGTACAGCTGTACCATGGCTATGAAAAGGTCACTGTGTTTCCACTCAGCCATACCCATAATTGCTACTGTCACAGGCCCACAGCCTGCAGACACACAGACACCTGGAACACAAACAGAATACAGTATGTGATACTACAGTCAGTCAGCAGTACTAACAGCAATAATGCATCATGGCTAACAAGGTACATATGCCTCGATGTCTAACCATAACTTTTGTCAGCAGACAGCACCTTACACAGCATTACACTACTACACTTAACTATATTCACCCTGTGTATCAGACCCATATGAGCATGTCCCTGCATTTATGGTATGGATAACAGAGTTCTGGCACAAGTACCATCACATGCACAGGGTGTGGTGTGGGATTGCCAGTGGTCAAGGCTGGGCCATATGGTTGACATTGTGTGTGTGTGTGTGTGTGTGTGTGTGTGTGTGTGTGTGTGTGTGTGTGTGTGTGTGTGTGTGTGTGTGTGTCTGGAGGGGTGGTGTTCAACTGTGCTGTACAGAGGAGCTGTGCATGTCTGGTGGTGACCAGCCTGTGATAGAGATGTGTGAGTGTTTGTCTGCACACAATCAATCCATGTGGATGCCCAACACAGGGCTATGTTGGACAGCTGTGGACCATACATGGCAGGATGTATGGTTCACCATCACCCGGCAGGTACATGGGAACTGGTTTTGCCAGGAGTCTCACTGACACCACCAGGCCCAAGGACAGATGCAGTACTACTCCCCGATGGTGACTGCTGTCTGCTGGATCCACATCCCTGATGGGACTGGACAGGACCATGTGCCTATGGCCTGCTCCAGTGGGATGTGGACAGCACCCTCCCTTTGGTAGTACTGGTGGTACTGGCACTATGGGACTGTGAATCTGCATGGCCATGTGGGCTCTCAGCTGATCATGTTGCTGACCTACGTCCACCTGGCTGATGGCCTACTCCCACCACATGCTCAAGCACAGACATTGCACAGTCAAGCAGTGACAATGTCTCACCCCAACATCAATCCATGACATCGGCAAAATGACATATAGCATCACAAATGCAGTGGAGACTGTCATGTATGGCAGGAAGCACTGCATTCATGACCCTGAGCATCTCTCTGGTCTTGGGTCAGCACACACCTGTGCCTCCATGAAGGACCATAATATGCATCTGGTGACACATGCAGTGGCACTTGCAACAGGGACTTGATGGGCAACAGTCCTCAGTCGAGCACCCTTGTCCATCTGCTTGTGTGTGACCTTGCCTGCTCTCTGGCTATGGCTAGTGTCTGCACTCACACTTGCCATAGTCACCACACTAGCCTGTTCCATGTCACCACCCTCCAGCTGTCCATTATCTGTGGCTGGTGGGGACTGGGTATGTGTGAGCATACTGACTGTGTGTGGTGACATTGTGAGTAAAAGTGGGATACCAACCAAAGGCACAGATTCAGGCCCTGACAACCCCACCTGTGCCTCACTATGACCATCATCATCTTGAGAGTCCGCTAAGACACTGACATTAGGTTGTGAAGGGGAGAGGCACCAAACCCCATGTTCATCTGTGAGGGGAGGACAACATATGCAAATTAATAAATTAATACACACACACACACACACACACACACACACACACACACACACACACACACACACACACACACACACACACACACACACACACACACACTCCTGGTAAAGTCTGGCAGAGCTTTGCCACCTATGGGCCCTTCAGGCCAGATCTTACCATAGTTCTGACTCCCACAATCCATCTCTTTAACAGCTAGTGTAAGGCCCTTAATAAAGGGTGACAAATCTGACAGTGTGATGGCCTTATTAGCAGAATGGTAAGTGTGACCAAGACCAAGGCTATTGGAGTGAGCTATACAGTGTCACCAAGTGCATATGCAAGTACTGTAAGAGCTGGCTTATTGTTATACAGACCAGACACAATGACAAGGTTTGATGTTACGTGATAATAACTAATGAAGGAACAAGAGAATACTCTATCACTGAAATACCTAGACAGTTCAGACTCACAGGGATTCATTTTTAGACAACATTACAGGACAGTCTGCAATACATACAGGAAACATGCAAAGTACTAGGTGCATAGCTATATAAGATGATACCAGGTTTTTGGCTGGATTCCCTCATAAGCCCAGCCCAGACTTTCGCCCATGTCCCTTCAAAGCCAGCACCTGTTTACCCTGTCCAGATGGGACACACGCAGGATCCCAGGGCTGTCTTTTCCATTTCCCATGCAGTCATCCAGCGTCTTCCTTAAGAGGGATATACATGTACTCTGCTAGACATGGGGAGGGATTGTATTTTACAGATAGTGTATTGTGTGGGACACTTCACTATCCCATCAACAAATACTATACATGTCGCAGACCATGTAAGGGCTTTGCATGTGTGTTGCGTGAGTGGGGTTTGTCTTACGGATATGCAGAAACACCATCAAGGGTGGTTTAGAAATGTCCTTGTGTGGCAGACACAGGTCGCCTATGATCAGTCTGTATGACACTGAGTACAGAGACAGGGCTTTCAGCCTATCTGTATAGGATAGGTGTTGCAGAACCTGGATTTTCCTGGTCAGGAACCTCTGTGGTCTCTGTAACTTATGCATTTGCTTGGCAAGGTGCATGCCAAAAGAACCATTGTACTTGGTAATGCGTTTGATAAGGGTGGAGTACAGGGATGTTGTGGCCTATTGGTTCCTGGATGACATACCCGTATTTGTGAGGTGGCCACGTAGACAGCCTTCTGTATAATGATGAACACAGTGGGAAACTGTCAGGTTGCTACCAGTCTTGGTGCATAAGTCACCTCACACCTGATTGCATGCTCAATAAATTGTTATTACTATCATAGTGTGGATGACATCTACCACAACAGGGAAAATGATGCAACTCTTGGCATTCACTTTGAGGCAATGCTTCTTGCACCAGTCATTAATTTGGGTAAGGGCCTCTTGGAGGATGCTCACATCAGTGGAGGTGGAATGTGTATGATAATGGCTCTGCTGTGACAGAGGCACAGGGTCTAAATCTAAGGTGGCATGAGCCAACATTCTGGCTAGGCTTATAAATGCCTCCACAGCTGCAAACCAGGTGTCAGTGACTGAACCTATGAACCCAAGACAGTGGCCAGCTTGCAGTCATCTGTAAACCAGGTCAGCCACAGACCACTGGTTTTGTCTTGTACCTCATAAACATATATCTCAAACAGTAGAGACCAAACCCCAGTGACACTTGATAAATCTCTGTAAAAGTCTACTACTAGAGGTGGCTTTCACTACTTTGACCAAGTGAGCACTATCATTGAGTCAGTTAGCTACCAATCTGGTAACATACAGTTGATGCCTAGCTGGGTTGCCAGTGATATCCACGGCTGCCTGGGGATTATTATGAGAGACTTGGGCTAGGTGAAGGTAGGCAGTGTGCACCATTTTCCCCTCGTCCTTGTGTTTGTTGACCACTTCAGAGAAGTCAACCAGGTTTAACAGACCTGATCTTCCTTTGACAATACCAAACTGTGTGGGCTCAAGCATTTTGAGGCAAGCGATATGTTTATAAGGTCCTTGATATTGCCTTCCATGCCCTTGCAGATCAGGCTAGTTATGATGTGCATATGATCGGTATTGGACAACAGTCACTCCAGTAGTAGTCATATATGAGCTGACCTTTGCTGGGGTGACTCAAGGGCCAGAGCTGTGATCTATGTCACTGCAGACAGGGCCATCAGGAATGGCCATAGGTTTCTGACAGCAACATGTGAGTCCAGCAAGTCTTGTTGCGACCTAGTGTTAAACTTCCTGTTTCACATTATTGCATCCCCCCTTCTACATTCCATCACATGCTTAATTGATTGACAGACCTGTTATGGTGCTGAAGAGGTTCCTCAAAATAATGCAAATGTTTAGATTTGTGTAGTTGCAGTCTGTCTTTGTGTAGATGGGTTCAGACATGTTTTGCATAGGCAGCAGCTTGCCTTTTGTAGGTAATGCTCATAAGCAGGTGATGGCCTGTGCACCAATTGGTGTCTCCCACTTGCTACTTGCATCCTGAGCAGCTGTGTTGTCTTTCCATTAGCCTATGCCATCGCAACACAGTGCTACAATTAAGTCCTTCATGTGGGGCTTGCCCCTTTTTCTTGCCTGTGAGAAGGACATTATGGAGGTGTGTGGGCTACAGCTTACAAGAAATGTGGAGACAGCCCAACAAAATGGGGGAGAAAGTTCCAGAATTGGGTACAAATTGTAAGTAAGTATCGCTGTTATACACATAGAAGATTGCTAGATTAACAGGATTTGTCTGGACATGCATTTTCTGCCTGACTTGACATCTGACAGTGATATGTCTCTGACATACCTCTCAACTGTCCAGATCTCTGCAGAATGCCCAGAGGTTTGTCTCTTACATTTCGTCTGTTCCTCAGACAATTTCTGTTTTTCAAAAATCAGTAGGATAATGTGAGGATTGAAGTCAGTAAATGTTGACATCCATTTGTGTTTCAGACATCATATCCTTCAGGATGTTATGTTACAACAAACCCTGTAACACCAGCAACTGTTTCATTTGGTAACACCATTATGTGAGATATCTCCTTCTTTTTGGCCCCTGTCCCCCAAGTATGTCTGACTTTGTCTAGATGTCTTGCAGTAAGAGGTTCAAAGGTATGGTATATCATGATTTAGTGACTTCACTCCTGATTGCTGGTGGCCTATCAGGTGTATATGTTTGTAGTGTTGTGTTGGTCTGACTGTAGTTCAGAAGGTGCTGGGTGAAATGGTTGTCAGTAAATGATGATAATCATTTGTGTTTCAGATCTGACAAACCATGCTACTCTAGCAGACCAAATATGTCACTATTGTTTGTGTATATATATATATATATATATATATATATATATATATATATATATATATATATATATATATATATATATATATATATATATATATATATATATATATATATATATATATATATATATATATATATATATATATATATATATATATATATATATATATATATATATATATATATATATATATATATATATACATATATATTTATATAATGTTAAATGACTGTATTGCATGATATGTTTGTAAAATCATTTTATGTCACTGGACATGGGGAATGTTTTTTATTAAGGTGAGAATGGGATGTTGAGTGGTTTCACCCAAAGGTGGTGCAGGACCAGCGGTTGAGGTGGATCTGATGGGATCTGCCTTCCATATTGGTTAGTCATGAACAAAACATTTCAAGATTAGTTATAACAGCATGCAGCTAACAGAACACATGGATAAACGGAACAACAGTAAGCATTGTAACAGTATGCCAGTTACATTGACAGCAACAGGCCACCAACAATGGTATCTGAACAAGATAAGTCAATATGCAACCAATTAAATATATGAAGAATAATAGAACAGAAGTCCCAACATCAAGTTTTGAAAAAAACATACCCATAGTATATGAATAGTGATGCTAATGGTATGGGGCAGACTGTCTGACAAAAAGGGATACCCTGCACTGATGTTGTGTGTGTCTGCTTATCTGTGTCCAAAGTGATTGGCATCAAGAGTGCATGGTGTATGTACCTATCCTGCTATCATTTGCAGGCATGGGGTTGGGCAGTGGGACAGTTGTACAGGGTACTACAAATGTTTCTTTACCTGTAAGACCTGTGGAGAAAATATCTGTTACCATTATCTGACTGTTTCTACAAATATTCAGGATTGTACCACTTCCTGGATTCGAACCATGTCTGGGTGTGCTAAAATGAACAACAAGGATATTTCTCACCACACTGAGCTACTGGGAAACTGCTGTCTCTTGTTTGACTTATTTCTGCCTATTACTCTGTGGGTTAGAAAGTCTGACTTTGTAATCCTGAGATTCATGCATGACAGACAGTGTAGTGTGTGTTAGTCCTTTGAAATGATACAATCTGGAAAGCAAAGGTTAACACAAGGCAATGCTGCAGGGGACACACTATAATACATTAGACATTGCTATTCAGGGTAAAGATCTTAGTGCATAACATATTTCATATTTTATTTATATCTTGTTTTATAGCTCCACAATCTACTGTTTTGCATAATAGCTGGTTCTCAGAACAACCTCAGTAAATTCATGCTGTCAAAGCCATATTTGCTGTGAAGAACCTGTACACATTTTATTTGTACAACATCATATCAGAGTAAACACAACAATTTTAGGCCTTTATTGTACTTACATGACACAGTGCTTTACTACTGCATATCCTATAGATCAATATTAGTCTGGCAAATATTTATTTACTCATTAGACACAGTACACACTACATCTACTGGCAGTACACGATTTACTCATTCTTATTTATTTCAGTATATACTGCAAGGTAGATCTGTACTCACCAGCCTGTCGGCGCAGCCTTGTCAGTCTGTCGGCATGGGCCTCACATTGCTAGCCCTTTCTACTGCAGCTGTAAGGGGAGAAAACAAACATTATGCATACCTTTCTATTACATACTCAGGCTAGGATTTGGTACAGCTATGTATGAGATACTAACTACTGGATCATTCTGTGCTCAGGCATTTTGGATCCACTGGGTCAACAGCGTCCCCTTCCTCCACTTTAGGTCAGCATAGTGATGCCATACCTGCTCACCAGTTTGGGAGATTCCTCTGGCACTGGTGAGGTCACATGCCAGATGGTCCCAGGCCTCTGTTTTGTACTGAGAGCCCTGGTACTGGTCCTGTAGCAATCTGTCATCATGGTTTTCTACAAGGATCCCAGTCATGACCCTGGACTCCTGAACATCCCAGCGCTGCACCCAAAAGCGCGCTCCCTCTCCAATGCCAGATATAGTTCCTGCAGAGATCAGAGTACAACAGGTTATGGCTGTATTCCTGCCTGTGCAGCTTAAATAAGGCCATATTCCCACCCTTTGCTGTCATTGGACCATTTTGCAAATGCTACGCTCAGCTAGGTGGTGCACAAATCCACTAAGATGAGTTGAACAATGCTTAAAGGGGTAAATGCTGAGCACTGCTTAACAGTGCGAAAAATCCGCTTAGCTGGGCTAACTGCTGCTTAGAATTTATGTCTAAGCAATGCTTAAATCGGCTAAGCATAGCTGAGCACTGTTTAGCATTGCTCAGTTTTCATTTTAAAAAAATATCAGGAGTGTAGATTAATTCATCATTACTGACATATTATTAAGGTTATATGATTTACTTTACATGACATCCCCCTATGTGCTTTCATTACATTACCTTGGGGTGTGACTATACTGTATGGGACACTTCTGTATACAGGGGTGATTTCACATGTTATATGCACTCACACTTCCATTTTGGACCAGCTACACTACCCTGGGTAACAAATATCAATTACTATATAATTTAACATAAAAAATATTTTTAACAATGCTTTCCCGTGTAAAAATAAACTGCCTAACTCAGTACTCAAACCATGAACACCTGCATGAAAAGCCAGGACTCTAATCACTATGCTGTCTTGATGTTTAAGGTTTTAGCTATACGTTTTTATTTGCCTCCTATGAGATGTTTAAGCAATGCTGAGCAGAGGGCCGTAATGTGCAAACCAGCTCAGCTATGCTTAAACTTAACTTAGAATGGAAAAAAATAATAGATGCACTTTAAGTACATGTATCAATACTACTTGCAAGTCATATTTGGTAATGCACTACCTCTCATTCTATCAACTGTCTAAGTCTGTATGAGGCATACATTTCAGTTTCAGACTTCTAATCTTTCACTACATGTTATTATATCAATACAAACCCTGTTCCTCTATCAACTTTCTAAGTTTGTAAGGGCAATATTTATGATCTGTTCCTACTTGTCCCCCCATCATTTTAGGCTTTGGTCAGTTTTTTGCTCTGAGAGTTTGGGACATGTTAAATGTGCCATATGACACTTTCACATTGCAGGGTGTGTGTGACAGTACCTGTCACATGCCCCCTGCATTGCTTCCTATCTGAATAGCTGCTTTCAGTGTCTGCGGTCACTGAAAACACTTAAAAAGTGCCATACAGCACTTTCACAATGCAGGGAGTGGTGACAGGTAGTGACAGTCCCTGCATTGCTTCCTATCTATATTTCATGATTTCAGTGTCCGCAGATACTGAAACCACTTAGAAAGTGCCATGCATCACTTTCAGAGTGCAGGGTTGGATGTGCGGGTACTTCATGAATATGCAAGCTGCGCTGCTGTTAAGGCTATGCGGAAACGGACACAGTTCACTCTGTGCAGGAATAGCACTATTCCTGCACAGAGTTTATTGAATCCTAGCCAGTGTCTATTGTTTCAACCTAGAAGCTGTTTCAGCAACAGTCTATCTACAATGCATTATAAAAAACAGATCTTATGATCCCACTTTAAAATGTAAATATTTATTCTTTTTTTATCTTGGGAGGGTTTTGTATGGAACCCTTTGTGTAAAAGTGTTGCCATTTCCAGTTTCCAATGTGACTCACACTGTGGCCTCTTCTCCAAGTTTACCCTATTTTTCCTACTGTCTTCATCTCATCCTTTCCGATATGCAGAGAGGTACACTTCCTGCTGCTTTATTCATCTTATTCCTTCTGTAAACTGTGCACCCTGGTCCCTCACTTCCCAGTCCTAACAAGTCTCTGTGTACCATGTTTGTGATGTGGTTGTTTGTAGCCTCCATTGTTTCTAAGGTAGTGCAGTGCAAACCTTGGCATTTTTTTCTGTTTCTGCATGCTGATCACCTGCAGTTTGAATGCAATCTATCCCTTCATGCTAGCCACCTGTGAAGCTACTATCTCCACACCATGAGTACTTGACTGTACTGTCCCCAAATCTTGGTTATCTGTGGGCCTAAATATCATGTTTAAGACCAACTAAAAGGCTTCATAAAAGTCTAGCAATAGATGTAGGGGACTGAAGCTTTAACTTATTAATGAGCAATTTCTTCTGCTAAGGGTTCAAGATCTGAATCTTCCCCCCTTCATTTGTCTACTGTGTGACCTGCAGCAAGTGTCTTAACCAGATAGTGCTTTAGAGGAAATGGGAATTTGGGCTCAGCTCATTAATGATCTCTTGGACTACATGCCTTGTCACTACCTATGAATATAAAGCAATCATTTAAAAAAAAAAACTCTAACCTTAATATCTGACCACAAGTCAAACCGCAGACCTGTAAAAACATTAATAATGCAAAACACCTTAGCAAGTGGTGACTTTTATAAAGTTCAAAGATAGTGCATATGCTTCTTTCTTGTAGCACATGGCAAGTGCATTGCTAATTTTTTCTAAGTTAACTAAAAATGATACAGTGCTATTTATGCATCTGCAACTGAGCATTAAAAAGAGAATAAAAAAACATTGTGTGCAAGTGCTTAAGATGGCAGTGTGGAATGAGGGAGTGTAGATGAAACTCAAATATCAAATAAAGCCAAGAAATGTCAGTAAATACAATTAGAAAAAAAGGTTTTATGTCAGCAAATTGCACAACTGAATAATAAAGTATGCCACCCCCTGCTATAAATCAGCAACACTGCACCTAATGAGACAATATGAAGGTGATATAATTTTTAATGTGCCACGTGAATCATTACTTAAGTTGAGCTACAGCCAAAATTTTAAGATGAAAATATTTTAGCTTCTCAAGTGCTGCATTTGCTGAAGCTGTTTTATATATATTTATACATACATACACACACACACACACACACACACACACACACACACACACACACACACACGCACATGCATATATGCCCTGCTCCCCACTGTAGTGCGACCCTGGAGGTAGAATATATTGTTAGTGGGGGTGTGGGGGGGACAAAGCCTCCCCCCACCTAGTTTGATCAGATATTTTGAGGTATGATTTGATATTATTCAGTGAAACTGAACTTTGAACCCCTAACAATATATTCTAACTCCAGGATTGCACTACAGTGGGGAACAGGGTATATACCTGCCAGTGCTGTTTTTCGGTCAAATGTAGTTTCGGTCATTTGGTCTCATTCAAATGGGCTTTGGTCATATGATCTTTCAGTCATATGTAGTGAACCCATATATATATATATATATATATATATATATATATACACACACACACACACACACACACACACACACACACACACACACACACACACACA
Source organism: Protopterus annectens (assembly GCF_019279795.1). Lineage (NCBI taxonomy): Eukaryota > Metazoa > Chordata > Ceratodontiformes > Protopteridae > Protopterus > Protopterus annectens. The sequence continues at coordinate 569,807,806 of NC_056746.1, forward strand.
CACACAGAGAGATTGGCCTGTTGGAATACATAGATTCATAGACTCATAGATTGCTACTAGGCTAACAACCCATGAGGCCTTTCTAAGCCTAGCCAAGTTTTCCCAAAAGAATAATGATGTCCTGTATCCAAATATAATATTGAGGGCCAGGGATTTATTCCTCTGTACATAAGGGACATGGGTGCCAGACCCACTGTAAATTTCCTATTCCTCATCCATTGGTCTAGGTTGCACTTAAACTGAGTAATAGATGAACTTAGCTTCATATGGATGGGAAGCCTGTTGCATAAGAGGGGTAGTCTCTGGGACACATATCTGTCCTCCAGCATGTTCTGTTTAAGTCACAGACAAAATTTAGGTCCCTAGATCTTGTATTTCTTGTACTGTTTGACTTACAAATATGGAGGAGATTCATAAGTGTGGGGTTTGTGGATGCCTTGTAAGCCAGACATAGATAATCCCTCAGCAATCTATAGGAGACTTAGTAGAAGGAAGGAGCTTCAAGGTGCTTTGCATAAGGTAGGTTTGCTATGCCTTGTATTCCTTTTGTAAGGAAGCTCTGAGGTCGATCTAGTTGCTGCATATGCATGGTCAGGTACATACCAAAAGGACCACTGTACTCCATGATTGGTCTGATAAGGGCAGAGTACAGTGAGATAATGATGTCTTTGGACCTAGATGTCATGTCCTTACTTATAATTTGCACAACATAAAAGGATTTCCTCACAACTGTGGGCACGTGGTTGTGCATACCCAGATCCCTGACCACTGGGTGACTCTTAGAGGCATATTATCAACTTTGTAATTAGCCGGGATGGTTGACTTCCCAAAGGGTACAATTATGCATTTCTTAGCATTGAGTTTAAGACCATGGCTTTGGCATCATTTGCTTGTCAGAGATAGACCTTCTTGAAGAATGCTAGCATCTGCAGGGGAGTCAATAATAACCCCTAGGTTGAAATCATCTGCAAACTTAATCAGCCGTAAACCTTCAGTATTTGCTTTCAGTTCAGAAAAATAGATGCCAAAGAGCAACAAGCCCAATACCAAGCCATGGGGGACTTTGCTTGTGACTGGCCTCTTGGTGGAGGTGGCCTCACCTATTTTGCCCTCCTGGGCCCTATCAGTGAGCCATTTGGCTAGCCAGTGGGTGATAAAATGATTTATACCTAAATCAGTGAGCTTGTCTATAATGCCTGTATGAGATATTATATCAAAACTCTTAGCCAGGTCAGGGTAAGCCGTGTGCATAGTCTTGCCTTCATCCAATGCTTTGATGGCCGTCTTAAAAAAGTCCACCATATTTAATAGGCATGTCCTTCCTTTAACAAGCCTGAACTGTAATGGGTCTGGCATTCACAGGTTACCTATGTCCTCATCATACTGCTCAACCTGGAAACATCAAAAATCTGGACAAGGCCCATGAAAAATAGGTACAAATCTGTACGCTGAATAACATCTAATGTGCATACATAATTATGTAACCCCACCCACTCCAATGGAATTGTGGGATACCAACTTTCAAACGCAAACTGAACAACAGACAACCAAAACATGGCACCAGAGTCCCCCTGCAGCCATTCCAATGTCCCGTTACCTGGCTATTTTGCCCCATTTACCATAAACACTAATGTATGCATACTGCTTTACTCCTACAATGATTTGGATTTTATTTTTACATTTTACAGCACAACAATGCAGAAACACTAAAAGACATCATCTGGTAAACAAAGCAATACTGTTACTGTCTCACAATGAAAATAGGCTTGACATTAAAACTTCTTTGCCCTTGAAACTCACATTCATTGAAACAGTATTGAAACCCACACCACATCCAAATAAAATGCATATGGCCAGTGGTGGATAAAGATTACCTTTGGGCTGTTTTCAAATCATTGGCCTCTTGCACACTAAACAAGAAAAATACATGTGTTCTTTTCTTTATACACCTTCCTGACTTTATTAAATTATATTCCTTGTATAATACAACACACATGTTAGAGCACATTTTAAATTTATTGTTTGAACATTTTACCAGTAATCTGTACTGTAGGCAATGAAACAAAAACACATGAACCAATAATGACAAAACTGCCCAATTCAAAACTTTTCCATCATAAAAGTCTGCTTCCACACCCACACTATAAATAGAATGACAGTAGTGTAAGCCATAGGCATCTTGCACAGCGTCTCGCACTTATTTTTAATTTAATTTTTTTTGGAGGGAGGGGGACAAAAGGTCAAAAACCAGGGAAACATTTTAAACATTGCTTGTATAATTTTGTAAAGTCGCTAGAATAAAATGTTGTGTTACCATCATGCATTTCACTGGCAGGTTTTGAACCCAGGACTCTATGCACTACAGTCAGAACATACCACTATGCCAAATCAGCAGCTTCCTGAAAAATAGGAAGACTGAAACTTAATAGCCATCATTTAGTGAATTCATTTCTCACTTCTCAACATAGCTCTTAACCTCAACACAAAAACCATGGACAAACAACAAAGCCAATAACGGGGGAATACAAATTCAGTTCTCACTTCACACTCACCATATCTCTGAACTGTTAGCACAAAAACAATAATGGGGGAATACAAATTGTGTGCTCTCATCGTAGCTCTAAACTCTTAGCACAAAAGAAATGTTCTTACTTCTCATCATAGCTCTTTCAACTCTTAGTACAAAAAAAATCTGGACAAAGCTCAGAGCATAACTTTCAACTGTTAGCATACATTCACTATAGCATTGTGTCAGTATTATTCCACACTTGTCCTAGGAGTCTTGCAATTTTAAACATCCTCTTATTATGGCCCACTGTTAGTGGAGGCCTAAGAGGAAAATACCTGCTTACAGCAAAAAGCAACAGACAAATCTCAATTATTTAAAAAAAAATGGAGAAAAAGATATAATAGACATGATTACAAAAAATGCAGTAGACAGTCATTAAAAGATGACAACAAGTGGACTCTAGATGATTAGGCAAAGTAATATGTGAAGAGTACACAAAAATACACGGACTATATGAATGAAAGAAATGCTTAGAACTGAGTAATTGTAAAAGACCAAAATAACATAAAACAAAAAGTGAAAATAAAGTAAATAAGACATTTGTTTTTAAACAGATAGAGGGCAGGATCATTTACACATTTCAGGACTTAGAACATTAAATTTTATGCTTTTATGGAGAATTTGGAGATACACAGACTACACATTTTTTATATGTCAAGGTGTGCCTCTCCTTTTCTGCCTGGTGGACTATCAACAAGGAAACAACAAGCTCTAGAAGTATAGCCAATCTGGGTTAACAAGCTGTAAAAAAAAAAAAAAAAAAACCTGAACAATACAATTACTAATTATTTATTCCAGACATCACATCACATCCATTACTTTCATCTGCTGTATGTACCACTTCACACTGTTACATCCACAGCCTGAAGTGTACACTGACTCACAGAGTAGTTCCCGTTCCTCCTCCGTCGTTGCTGCCATTAATAACTCTGCCCTGAGTAGTTCATAGGTTCATAGGTAGGTACTAGGCTATTGGCCCTAGGGCCTATACAAGCCTAGCCAAAAAGGTACCCCGGCTTTTGCCACCCAAGAAAATATTTCCAAAGTGCAGACATTGGTACTGGGTATCAAACTTAGGCTAACTAACCATATGGTCATCACATCAACAGTAGCCATGACCCTTTTCTTTTTAATATGCAAGGCTTTAAGAGCTGTTCAACAATAGCCTAAGCCCTACTCCTGTTGAAATTTCTACTATTTTATTTTATTTATTTTATTTATTTAACATTTGTTGACCGGGAATGTCCGACTAGGTTCCACAGAGCCTGTTTTCAGTGGAGGCCCAGGGAGAAATGCTCCAGATGCATGTCTTTGGAATGTGGGAGGAAACCGGAGTACCCGGAGGAAACCCATGCGAACACAGGGAGAACATGCAAACTCCACACAGAAGGCACCCCAGCCGAGAATCGAACCGGAGAACCTCTTGCTGTGAGGCGACAACGTTAACATGCGTCTACTGTGCAGCTAGGAATAGACAAGCTTTATTACACCATTCTATTTAGCATTATGCACAATTCAAAATACAAACCATCTGTTAAAAGTCTTATTAGCATGACTTTTAAAACATTTGAAAGAGGGTGCCTATAACTTTCAACAACCACAGCTATATGCTACATTACAGCTACTTGGGCAATTTGATCATGCCCTTCTATTTAGAATGAGTACACGTTCTTCCTATAACCTGCTGGAGCCAAAGGAGAGAGTGCAATACCACTCAATATGCGTTAGTACAATTTGATCACTCAACCAGCCTAACAAAATCAAACTTAGTAGTGCAAAACGCATTAGACACTACAGTACCTCACAAAACCTCTCAAAGACTAAGTAAAGCGTCTTATACACTACAAGTCTAGAAATACACAAATATGTATCAGTTACATTAGAACTACCATAGGCCTTAGATCGGAATCTGATACAACACATATCAAAAGCAATGATATCCATGCGCAAATTTCAAATCGCCAAATAGATATATTTAACACATGCAACAATGGAACGGGCTAAAGAAAAATATTCCAGAACTGCTCATTAATAGCCATTAAAGGTACCAAGCTTCCCAATTCACAAATAAAGCACTACATTCAATTAGTAGGGAAAACACTGATATAGACGCAACAATATGACTCTTAAGCCCCTATGGAAAAGAAAGCTCCATAAAACTCACAGATCAAATAGAAAGAGCTGGGCCCAACCAGCATGCAGCAAGTAGCACACTAAAAGACTTAAAGATCCCGAATAGTAGTACAAAAGGCAGGAACGTGTGAAGCTAATACGGGGTAGAAAAAAAAAAACACTAGACAGCACAATTAAAATTACAGGAATCAATTTATAAATAAAAGTTGCCGAGGAAAAAAAGTATATTAAAAGCTTCCCTGTTAATCAAACAGTACCAAACAAGCGAAACGGTAATCCACGCAAAAAACGCCTCTTCGGGACAAACTCTCCCGGCTTAATCCCTGCTCACAAACTCTGCCCGCTCGGCGAACTGCTGTTTCAGCAGTTCCCCATTCACGCCAGCTTGCAATTCAATTCAGCCAGCTGGAAATGATGATGTGAGCTCCTTGAGCTCGATTCCAACTGGCTGGTAGCCTGACGGAGCTGACGTCATTGCGCATATGATGACGTCAGCTCAGACAGTGCGAAAATTTAAAAAAGCAAAAAAAAATCGGAAATGAAAGGTGCCACTTGGGAATCGTGGCACCCCTTCATTTGGACCCCAAAACTCGGTAAAAACTGAGTAATTCAGAATGGTTGGGAGGTTTGGTCCTCATTTATCATGTCCATGATGATTTTTTGCATGGTCTTACATAAGAGGCTGGTAGTTACCTGAATCAGTGGTCAGACTGCCTTTGTGCAGGGGAATGACAGTAGCCATCTTCCATTCCTTCGGCACAAAACCTGACTGTAGGCTCCAGTTGAAGAGTGATTCAAGTGGACCAGAGAGGTCATGTTTCATACTATTTATTAAGCATCCCTTGATGTTATCAGGACCCATCGATGCAATGTTTTTGACCTTGGAAAGTACATTGATGACCTGTTCCCTAGTAATGGTTGAGGAGATTGTGGTATGCGGTATTTCATTTGGACTATCTGGGGGGAAAAAGAGTGGGGGGGGAATACAAGCTGAACCTGTGAGCCAAAAGGCTGACAATGGCCTCCAATTCAGTATGAGTGATGTCATTTACAATAAGTTTTGCACATTGTTGCATATTTCACCTGAAGTTACGGACATATCTGTAGAAAGCTTTGTGATTGTCCTTTGCCTGAGAGGCTATTTTTTTCTTCAAATTTAGTCTTTGAAGTATTAATTAATCCTCTTAGCTGCCTGTTGAGATTGGACAAGGGGCTTTTAGTATGTATGGCTTTGTTCCTCCTACTCTTGGCCACAATTTTTTTTCTTTTGTTGTATAACCAATTAGGTTCATAGGTTCATAGGTTCATGATCTCCCATCCATTGGTCAAGATTTCTCTAGTCTTTGGGTGATGAATCTATCCCATTGTACTCAATCATTGGTCTGATGAGGTCCCTGATAACTTCTTCTGTGCTCAGTGGATTGCCACCTATTTGGTAGCTAGTATGACTATGCATTTTTGGCATTTAACTTCTTCTGAAGGATATCTGGCAACCCATCTTGTATCATCAATGGCTTTGGTGACTGTTGTCAACCAAGTTTAGAAGGCATGATCTGCCTTTGACAAAGCCAAACTGGGATGGATCTATGTCTTTATTTATGAGGTCCATTATGATCCTCTCCATGGCTTTGCAGATAAGGCTTTTAAACAGCTGTCCTAGCTGTGGGAGAGCAGTTCTCACTTGGGCATTGGAGATGTTTGGGGGATACTGAATCCACCAGGGTGGCTTGTCTTTTGAATTTATCTTATTCTTAATACAACAAGGCATAGCTTGCTTTATACAGCTATCAATATAGCTGTACAGAGAATTTATAAATAACTCAGCATACGCTATGTTTTTTACTGGGTTTGGGGGTGCTTGGAATTTAGCCAAAGTGTCACTTATTAGTGAAAGGTTAGCCTTGGAATAGTTCCTAAAGGCTTTGGTGTCACTGGATCCCGGCTTTAATTTTTA
>NC_056746.1:569819461-569931961 GCF_019279795.1 Protopterus annectens
ATTTCTAATGTATATCTGAGATTTTCAATATGCAGTTTTTAATTTTATGTTTTTATATCTCAAGCTAATGAATTTACGACTGGAATGAACTAATAGATTTGTATATACTTGAGATATATACATGGCCATGTGTAAAATTTATATTACTTTAAATGTAGCACTGTGTTATCTGATGAGGTTTTCTGAAATGAGAACGAAAGCGCTTATATTTTATATTCTAACTACACTATTATTAAATTTAGTTTTGTCGCCTAGCCTGAGTGTAAGTCCACTCAACCTACAGTGTATTCAGCTAAAGGACCACAATCATATATATTTATATATATATATATATATATATATATATATATATATATATATATATATATATATATATATATATATATATATGTGTGTGTGTGTGTGTGTGTGTGTAGACATATACTCACACACACACACACACACACACACACACACACACACACACACACATATAACAGCAAATGCTGCTTTGGCTGTTTTTCTGCCTGTTAGCAGCCTTTTGAGTGAGATCGTTTTACAGCAGTGGCTGGGGATTTGCCCCTTCCCCACTGTTATGCAATGTTGGAGTTGGTGTATATAATTAGCTTGGGGGGTTCCTTTTTTCTTTTGCTTTTAGGTGTTTTGAGTGTTGAATCTTTTTAGATATTTTTTTTCTAACTCTATTGAGTAAGCTTTCATTCTTTGTTGATATATCAATGTGTGTGTGTGTGTGTGTGTGTGTGTGTGTGTGTGTGTGTGTGTGTGTGTGTGTGTGTGTGTGTGTGTGTGTACATATACATACATATATATATATATATATATATATATATATATATATATATATAAACTGGAAGCAAAGCTCTCTCCAGCCAAGATTGTGCTAGACAGTCAAGAGGAGAAGGTTAACACCTGCACTACACCTCAACAACACATTGCCCTTCAAAACTCACGCCACCAATATCCACACAAAGTAACACTAAACCCACTTATGCAGAGGCCCTTAACATTAACCTGCCCAAGCAACAAGGACCTCTGAAGCTGAAATGCAAACAAACACCAATCACAACCAAAGTGACACATAGCTGAAAACACCAGTGTGCCACCAAAAAACAGCCCCTAAGGCAAGACAACGTACCCAACACTTTAGTCATAAGTGACTCTATGGTCAGGCACACTGATGTCCTACTCACCAGGCTGAACAAGGAGAAAATTACTATCAGCTGCCTGTCGGGTGCCAGGATCCACCACATAATGCATGCACTCAAGTCACTCCACAACAAGTTCAAATATGACTCTGTCATTGTCCATGTGGAGTGAATGACTTGAGATGTACCTCCCTGGACTACATGAAAAGAGACATGGAAGAGCTCTCAGATCATGTGGCCCAGGCAGGTATGACCCTAGCCCTGAGTAGCATCCTGCCTTCACCCAGAATGATACCACAGTATAGGGACAAAATGATTGACTTCAACAATTGGCTAAGGTTCTGGTGTCATTCAAAGGGGATCCAGTATCTGTCTGCCTGGGATGACATGATCGACAAACTATGACGCTTTGCTAGAGATGGTCTGCACCTGTCGCCCCTGGGATTCAGGTTATTGGGTAAGGCTCTTGTCACTCCTATAGTGCCTTTTTTAGGCATGGCTCAAAGGACAAAACCACCACCGTAACAGATATAAGCATGCAAAATCTGAAGGTAATGCTACTCAATGCTAGAAGTCTAAACCTCAAAATGCACTCTGTCGAGAAACTCCTAAAAGTGGAGAACATTGATATATGTGCATTAACTGAGACCTGGTTCAAGGCTCCAGAAAGCACCCCTGCAATACCAGGCTACAACTCTTACCACACTTTTCTGCCACCAAACCAGTACCGAAGCACTAAAGATGGAGGAGTGCCCATATTTACCAAGGATATTCACACCTCCAGGCTAGTTGCCCAACACAATGCATCTGAACTTCTACAGGTGCGACTAACACTAGGTAAGACTGCAATCCAAATTGTAGCTTGCTACAGATCCCCCACCATGCCCCAAGATTCACACTACACCTTTCTAAACATACTAGAAAATATTAAGATACAACCAAACACCCTAATACTGGGTGATACTACTCTGCCATTAATTGGGAAAACTACTCAGGTACCAGCAACTTTGCCCAACAGTTCTTGGAATTCATAAATTCCAATGCCCGGAATCAACTAATCCATAGTCCCACCAGGGGCTCAAATATCCTAGACCTGGTCATTGCCAACATGGGAGATCGATGCTCCACACTAATGGTAACCCCCTCATTGGTCAGGTATGACCATAAGCTAATCACCCTTGACATCCACATCCCAACCCCACCCCCCAGTAGGGAAATCTCCATAAAAAACTTCTCCAAAGCCAATTTCATGCTACTCAAGTCAGAAGTGACAAACTTCATGACACCCATGCAGACGAGAACTGAAAGTTTGACTGCTGAATACTACACTAAGGCACTGTATGAGCACATCCACTCGTGCATGAATCATGGCATTCCAAACAGAACCAAGATAGTCTCCTGCAGAAAAAGGAACCCAGTCTGGTGGTCCCCTGCCATAAACAAACTATGCAACAGAAGAAAGAAACTGTTGCAGAAAAGAGGAAAATCCCAGGATGCAAAAAACTCCCTTACCAGCCTCAGTAAGAAGCTGAGATCCCTCATAAAATCCTCCAAAGCTAGTTATGAAAATAAAATTGCCAAAGATTCCAAGGACAACCACAAGGCATTCTATAGTTATGTCAAGAATCTAAATGGCAATGCTCAGATCTGCTCTGAGCAACAACAGAATGGCATTATACTGATCCCAAGGATATTGCCAGTATCCTGGCAGATCGATTGAGTGCCAGCTTCATCCCCCCCCCTCACCCCCTAAAGGGCCCATCTCAATAACAAAAGATTGCCAAATTCTGGTAATCACGGCCACACAGGTAAAAAACACACTCTCCAAATCTAAGAATACAGCATCCATGGGGCCAGATGACATCCCGAGCTGTGTACTACATGAACAACAAAATGAATTGGCACCTCACGTAAGTGTCATGTTTAATCATAGTCTCACCTCAGGCTTCATGCCCAATGAGTGGCACACAGCTACAGTTATCCCACTCCACAAGGGGGGATCCACCTTGGATCCTGGGAACTATCATCCCATCAGTCTGACGAACCTGATCTGCAAAGCCATGGAACGCATTATCATGGAACTTATAAACAAAGACATTGGCAACCTTCAAACACTGGACTCCACTCTGTTTGGTTTTGTAAAGGGCCAATCCTGTCTCCTCAACCTGATTGACTTCTTCAAATCAGTCTCCAGAGCCACGGGCAAGGGTAAGGCAGCCTATATGGACCTCGCCAAGGCCTTTGACACCATCCCCCACTCTGGAATCATAGATAAACTTACTAAGCTGGGCATTAATCACTACGTCACTCGATGGGCTGCCAACTGGCTTACTGACAGAACCCACACTGTAAAAGTAGATGACTCAAAATCCAGCTCCAGACAAGTGACAAGCAGAGTACCTCAGGGTTCAGTCCTGGGACTGCTCTTGTTTGGCATCTACTTCTCTGAAGTACAGGCCAGCACCAAGGGACTCTGGCTAACAAAGTTCACAGATTACCACAGAATGGGAGCCGTTACTGAATCCCCAAATGATGTGTATATTCTACAAAAGGGCCTTACAGAATGAGATGCTTGGTGCCAGAGCCATGGGCTCAAGCTCAGTGCCAAGAAATGTATAGTTATCCCTTTCGGAAAAACCATGTACCCATGAATTACCACGTAAGTGGCAGTAGACTAAACACCAAATGTGTGAAAAGGGGCTTAGGGACACAGTGGTCTCACCTTCGATAACCACATAGCCATAACAGTCAGGAAATCCTCCTATGTGCCACACCTCATCACTAAGGGCTTTTTATCCAAAAAAAAGGAGGCCATTGCCCCACTGTACTCATCCCTCATTAGACCATTATAGAGTACAATGCCCCATTTGGTATGTACCTCACAAGACATCTGCAACAACTGGAAAGGACACAGTAATACCTCACTAAAAGAATCACAAGTCTAAAGCAGATACCCTATGCTGACCATTTAAAAAAACTCCAGCTATACTCTGTCACATCTCACCTACTCAGAGGAGTTCTCTGCTTAACATACAATGACATGTCAAACCCAGTGCTGTTGGACATGCTACACTTAAAGAAATCCCAATCCCTCAGAGCCACATGATCCAGGGATCTAAACCTGGTCATCACAATGAATAAAACATGTTGGAGGGATAGGTTCCTGACCCAGAGACTCCCCATACCCTGGAATAGACTGCCCATACATGTCAAGCTGGGCGCCTCTTTGGCCCTCTTCAAAAGGAACCTTAACGACTGGATGGGAGAAAGGAAATTCACCCCGGGGATCACATCAGTCATCCTGCTAGACAGGGGACCAGGGAAGTAAATACTCTGGGAAGAAATAGCCAGGGAATTGTTATGGTTAGGCTTGTATAGGCCAGGTCTATGTTAAATAAACGAATGCTTAAAATGTTGAGTACAACATACTCGAACACTTTTAAGTGAATGTTTATTTAACCGACAGCTCAGAATGTTGGAAACCACAATCTCGAAAATTTTTGTTTGGCCACCTACCCCTCCCAAATGCTACAGGACACTAAACCAAATAACAGCAAGTTCCAATATATCATAACAAAAAAAAAAAAAGAAAAACATACCGTAATGTTGCAAGCAGGGGAGGGGGGCAAGCCCCCACCCCCCCTACTTATATATACCAACTCCGAAACCGCACTTCAGTGCAGAAAAGGGAAATTCTCCCTTTCTGCACCATACAGCACTGTTAGAAGTAGCTTACATGATGTAATACATCACATATGTCAGTGCTGGCCAAACAAAATATTTCGGAACAATATTTTCCGACATTCAGAGCTGTTGCTTAAATAAACATTCGCTTAAAAGTGTTCGAGTATGTTGTACTCAACATTTTAAGCATTTGTTTATTTAACATAGACCCTATAGGCCCTAGGGCTGATAGCCTAGTACCAACCTATGACCCTATATGTGTGTGTGTGTGTATATATATATATATATATATATATATATATATATATTTATTTACATCACTGATGAATTTTGATCAATATTGCACAAGTTCATCAGCGATGTATAAGTTTAAAAAAATCAAAATAAATTGATTGCAAATGTAAACAAAAATAACTACATCCATGTATGTGGGAGACTTTGGGCCCCCCCCACCCCAAATAATATTAAATTTATGGTCACATAACTGTGGCGAAAAAGAATAACTCCTAACATTATATTACAGTCAAACTGTTGGCCGTTGACTGTAATATAACTGTAATATAAAGCGGCCATTTACATCAACGACAAAAATTGCCAAAAGCATCAGCACCAAAAAAATACTTCCCATGACGAAATCCATGGCAGCCATATATATATATATTCTTCACTGTAGTGTGATTTGGGAGTAGCAAGATGAAGAAAGTAGACAGGAGTATAAGGAGATGAGGTGCATGGCAAAGAGAGAGGTAGTGAGGGCTAAGGATAAGGCATATGAAGAGTTGTATGAAAGGTTGGACACTAAGGAGGGAGAAAAGGGATTACATTGATCAGTCACAGCATGAAGTTATGGGAAAGAGTAGTGGAAGCTAGGTTAAGAAGGGATGTGATGATTAGTGAACAGCAGTATGGTTTCATGCCAGGAAAGAGCACTACAGATGTGATGTTTGCTCTGAGAGTGTTGATGGAGAAGTACAGAGAATGTCAGAAGGAGTTGCACTGTGTTTTTGTAGACTTGGAGAAAGCATATGACAGGGTGCCTAGAGAGGAGTTGTGGTATTGTATGAGGAAGTCAGGAGTGTCAGAGAAGTACGTAAGAGTGGTATAGGATATGTACGGGGGTAGTGTGACAGTGGTGAAGCCTGCGGTGGGAGTGATGGACGGATTTAAAGTGGAGGTGGGGTTACATCAAGGATCAGCTCTGAGCCTTTTTTTATTTGCAATGGTGATGGACAGGTTGACAGACGAGATCAGACAGGAGTACCCATGGACTATGATGTTTGCAGATGACATTGTGATCTGTAGTGAGAGTAGGGAACAGGTGGAGGAGACCCTGGAGAGATGGATATATGCTCTAGAGAGAAGAGGAATGAAGGTCAGCAGGACTAAGACAGAATATATGTGTGTGAGTGAGAGGGAGGACAGAGGAATGGTGAGGATGCAAGGAGTAGAGGTGGCGAAGGTGGATGAGTTTAAATACTTGGGGTCAATAGTTCAGAGTAACGGTGAGTGTGGAAGAGAGGTGAAGAAGAGAGTACAGGCAGGATGGAGTGGGTGGAGAAGAGTGTCAGGAGTGATTTTTGACAGATGAGTACCTGTAAGAGTGAAAGGGAAGGTCTACAAGAGGGTAGTAAGACCAACTATGTTATATGGGTTGGAGACAGTGGCATTGACAAAAAGGCAGGAGTTTGAGCTGGATGTGGCAGAGTTAAAGATGTTAAGATTTGTACTGGGTGTGACAAGGGTGGACAGGGTTAGGAATAAGCATATTAGAGGGTCAGCCCAGGTTGGAAGGTTTGGAGACAAAGCAAGAGAGGCATGATTACTTTGGTTTGGACTTGGGCTGAGAAGGGATGCAGAGTATATTGGGAAAAAGATGCTAAGGATGAAGCTACCAGGTAAAAGGGAAAGAGGAAGACCTAAGATAAGGTTTATGGATGTGATGAAAGAGGACATGCAGGTGGTTGGTGTGACAGAGCAAGATGCAGAGGACAGGAAGAAATGGAAACAGGTGATCCGCTGTGGCGACCCCTAACGGGAACAGCCGAAAGATGATGATGAGTGTGATTTGGGAGTTGATATGTATATAATTTGCAAAGGTAGATTTTTTTTTTGATATTCGAGTTTTTGGAAACTCAATCATATGGTCTCGATCTTATGAATTTTATGTTTCTGAAAACTCAGTCATCTGACATAGACTCATATATACATACACACACATATATATATATATATATATATATATATATATATATATATATATATATATATATATATATATGCGTTACCTTCATTTGATTGACAGCTCATTTGACTGAAACTCATTTTTGCTAAAACTCATTTCCCTGACAAGTAGTACTTGCAGTGCACTGTAAGGCAAGTAAATGGGATACGTCTTTTCCCCACTGTAGCGTAACCCTGGAGTTAGTATATATATAGTTGGGGGTGTGTGGGGGCATAGCCCCCCACCTAGTTTGGTTTACTGAACAATATAAAACAAAAAGCAGATAATATAAAATCAAACTACGTGGGGTCTATATATGTAGCATCTTTCGGCTTTTCCTGGTTAGGGGTCGCCACAGATGAACTCCGGTCCGCTAATGATTGGCAGCATTTTTTTACGTACCGAGTTGCCAGCCCTGATGTACAACCTTCAATGAAGGTACGCCCATTCATGCATGTCTCCACACAGAACACGCTTTAGCTGAGAATCAAACAGGACAACGTCTTGCTGTGAGGCAACAACGCTACCGCAGCACCACCACCGCAGTATAGGTGGGGTCTATATATGTACTGTATATACACCATCCTTCTCAATTGTTCAGATATTTGCAGCATGTCCAGATTTTTGCCTTATATTTTTAGTCTGTTCCTTATGAAATTTGTAGTTTTCTAGCAAATCATTGAAGATTGAAGTCACTAAATAATAATAGAAAATTGAGTTTCATACATCGCATCTTTCAGAAAATGCATGGTAGTAAAAATCCTGTTATTCAAGCAATTTTCTATGTTTTAAAGAGCAATATTTAAAATCTGTCTCTGATTTTTGGGCCTGTGTCCCTCTATTATTTCAAGCTTTGCCCAGATATCTTGTTAAGAAGTTGAGAGATATGATGCACACACACACACACACACACACACACACACACACACACACACACACACACACACACACACACACACATATTTATTGCCTGCATATACTTTTTCATAAACTCATAATTTTATATATATATATATATATATATATATATATATATATATATGAGTTTATTAAAATTTATCAAAATGTAGAAGCATCAAAAAACTGCATTTGAAAAAAAAATAAATGAAAACCCTAAAATGGCAAGAACACAAAAAAATCACTGAAGGAAGGCAAACTGATTCCTGTGATCCATAAACTAAAACCCTACAAGTACATTCTGATGTCATTTGTCTGATTGGTGGTGATGTTATAGAAAGCCTGTTTCTAAAGCAAGGTGTATGGTTGGAATTAAGGGCAGGAGAAGGTTTATTTTAGTGTTAGCATGCGTTAGTAAGGATGGGCAAGGAGGCTTCATTCCTGTGCCAAACCCAACCCTGCAACTTAATTTAGGAAAAACCCTTTCTAATAACACCACATTATACAAGACACTCAGACCCACACCATATACACAATCAAATGCACACAACACTAAAGAGCTAGCCCTCTTCCTCAGCCCTAACTCTAACCTTAACTCATAAACATTCTCTCATACACTTTCAGTATATCCAAAACATTTCATATTAACATTCCATGCACAAAACTCCATCTGCTCAGATACACACAACAAATAAATCAACACACATGCACAACACTAAATCTATCACCTTCCCTATCCCTTACTCTAACCTACCTTTCCCATTCCATAATACAAAAACATTTGGCATTAAAGTAGAAAAAAACACATCTTCACCAATCCAAATTCCTACTCTCCACACAGGCAACACTCAAATGCAACTCCACTCCATGAAAAGTCCATTTGACTACATGCCACACACTAGACCAATGTAAATGTACCCCACATTCACTCACACTCCCATTCACAAATAATCACTTCACTATTTATAGAGTGACATAACTACCTTTTGATTATCCATCACTGGACAAAACACTAGTGATCCACACACACACACACACACACACACACACACACACACACACACACACACATGCATGAGTGTGCTTGTGTGTGTATGAGAGCATACATGAGTGTGTGTCTCTGTATGCACATACACATCCTTAAAAACTGAAGCAGTTGAAATTACTTGTCTTTACCTAAACAGTGAAGTATAGTATATACAAACAGCAATAAGGCAGTCTCTGTAAGCAAAACAATGTCTTGTGGTTTAATAAATAAACAGGAAGTGCCTTCAACTCAGTCTTATACTGTTGAGAAACAGTTTCTGTTTGCAGCTGACCTTGGATTTATCTGGCAGGAACCACTTCCGTCTTCTTTTTCAAGGTCTTCCTTCACCTTAGTTGAGTTACTCAGAGTCTCTAAATTCCTCTGTGGTTAGACTTCTTTTTGCCATAATTTTATATTACATTCACTAACTCATTAAACAATCTTCCTGTCATTAACACAACCAGGTATCTTTCTGTTCTTAATGAAATAAAGTAGAGTTTAACAGAAACACTACCGATTTAAAGACACATCACTATTTACAATGTGCTTTTTATAACACTGCTATAGACATTATTTGTAAAACTTTTTTTATAGTTTGGGTAACTTGTACTTTCCCAGTGATGAGAACTGCTGCACGATGCTGCAGCTATGACCCTAGATGAAAAAAAAACATTGGTTTCTTGTCTACTGGATGGTGTGTGTGTCCGAAAGAGTCCATTCACTTTGTGGTGGGCTGAGCCAGTCCATTGCAGTACTTTCCTTTAGAAAGGTTGTATCCTGTAAACTATGATTAAGATTCTTTCCTTTTCCAATTTTTCTTCTATTCTTTCTAGTCCATTCACTCCGCTATTGTTGCTCTTTTAATTCTGTTCTGTTTCCAAAAATTGCTTCAGGTCTCATTTTATTCTCTTATGTTTGGGGACTGACACTATGTTGTCGCTATGACTATTTTGTGACCTGCCCCCATACATCTGCTTTAAGCCATTACTCTACTATTTCCTGTATAGCTTTTCTTAAAGGCTCTAGTGCCCTGTAGCATTTTAATCTTACCTAGTCTCCTAGGATACCGTTACCATAGTTTTGGTTGAAATTTATTCTAACAGGCAAGCTCCCTAGTAGAAACTTCCTTAGTTTTTGTTTCTTTGCCTTTTCTAGAGTGTCATTTACCCAAGCTGCACATGTAGAACTTGTTTTTTCTTTATAAGATTTACCAATCTTTGTTAGTTACAGAGAATTGTATTTTTTCCATAGTTTCAGAGTAGTGATATAGTATATCTTTTCTAGTCTTCTTTTACCATTCTGTCTAACTCTGGAGTTTACATCATTTAATTTGCCTGTTATTTAAAATTGATCTTCACATTTAGCAAAATATTTGTTTTCTGAAAGTTCCCAAAACTAACACTTGGTCTCCATTTTTAAATTTCCTAGGCCTTGTATTTCTAGTATACACTCTTTGCTGTGAATTTAAACTACTTTTAACTTGATGTGGCTGGACTACCCTGCCTCCCTGCAAACAAGGTCTTTTGTCCTTTGGAAAGATGGCAAACATTTCAGATGTACATTTGGCAAAAACAGAAATCCTCTCTGTATTGAGCTTTAATGTCTACATGTGCACAAAAGCAACTATTCCTTTACTAGGACCATAAATCCCTTCTTGCACAGAAAATACTGCACACACATTCTGCAATATGTGATGCAAACTTTTATTGTCCTTTGAAAAACTTGTATGAAGAATTTCTGTACAACTATGACTAGCATAACTATGTGTTCTGGCTAAAATGTGTTGCTTCCAGGTGATTGCCTGTTTTACACTACCTGCTTTTGTTAGTAAAGTTACTATACTTCTTTGTTCAGTAAGACAGTCTGTTACCTGTTAAATAATTTTATCTTGTACATTAGAACTATTTTTATTACACTCGTTGCAATACCATTTTGAGATTACTTGCAAACTTAAAACATCTTGCTGCCCATCAGTAGTTTGATTTTTAGTGGTGGTGCTGCGGTAGCGTTGTCGCCTCACAGCAAGGCGTTGTCCTGTTCGATTCTCAGATAAAGCGTCTTCTGTGTGGAGACATGCGTGGATGGGTGTACCTTCGTTGAAGGTTGTACGTCAGGGCTGGCAACTCAGTACGTAAAGATCTGCTGCCAATCTTTAGCGGACCGGAGTTCCGCTGTGGTGACCTGTAACCGGGAAAAGCCGAAACATACAACAACATCATAGCCTTTATGCTTGTACATTCTTGTTTGACCCTATATATGTTAAATATAAATATATTCCTTAAGTACTGACATAATTTTTAACCTAGCTTGCAAATCTGTACAGTATGGTTTCAAATGTTAAATGCATTTTTCCTCCTCCCAAGTGTCTTTTGCCATGTCAGCAAGTAGTGACGAAGTCTGCTACAGAATAACTCAAATGGGGTAAATCCTATTGAAGCTTGGAACACTTCTTCTGTAAAAAAATATAGAAAATTAGCTGGTCCCAATTCTTACCATCTTGTTCTATAACCTTGTTTTGTGTAGACATCAGACTTTTATTAAAATGCTCCTTTAACTCAATGATTTGAAGGTGATGTACTGAAGTACTTAACTGTTTTACTTTAAAACACTAGCAAAGCTGGTGCTTCACCCTGGAGATAAAGGAAATTTTCTGGTCCATGACAATTTTCTTGGGATCCCTGACCATAACCATCAAAACTCATAGCATGCACTTATAAACCCTAGCACTAGACCCCCCCTACACTGTACAGAAGGACAAGGTTCTCTATTCGACCTTACCAGCCATTCAGTAAATCAGTTCACTGTACCTATCTAGGCACATCCAAAGTGCTGTTTCAGGTATACTCTCCAGTCCAACTGTTGAATCTGGGCATTTTGAGGCAATGTTACAACTGCCTCGTGTACACAGACAACCCTCTCCTCCTACCACCAAACACTAATACATGCGAGAGATGCAATTATACAGCCAAACTGGAGGCTAAGCTCTCTCAACCCAAGACTGTATCAGACAGTCAAGAGGAGAAGGTAATACTTGCATCACACCACCAGTCTCACATAGACCCATTAAACCAGCACTGGCAAAAAACACACATAAATACACAAAAACATACTCGGATGCTCTAAATAAAACTCTGCAAAAGCAACAGAGACCTCCAAAGCAGACATCCAAGCAACCTCCACCCCCAAACACAAACCATGAAATACATACTCCTCAAAACCAGTGTGCCACACAATCACAGCCCTTAAGGCAAAATAACATACCCAACATACTAGTAATGGTGACTCTATAGACAGGCACAATGACATCCCACTCATTAGGCTGAATAAGGAGAAGGCTACTGTTAGCTGCCTGTCAGGTGCCAGGATCTGCCACATAACACAAGCACTCAGGTCACTCCAGAACAAGTACAAATACGACTCTGTCATTGCCCATGTTGGTGTGAATGACCTGAGCCGTACCTCCCTGAACTACATGAAAAGAGTCATGGAAGAGCTCTCTGATCATGTAGCCCAGGCTGGTATGACCCTAACCCTGAGTAGCATCCTGCCCTCACCAAGAATGATACCACAGTATAAAGAAAAAAATATCAATTTCAACAATTGGCTAAGTTTCTGGTGTCATTCAAAGGGGATGCAGTGTCTGTCTGCCTGGGATGATATGCTCGACAAGCCACACTGCTTCGCTAGAGATGGCTTGCACCTGTCACCCTTAGACTTTCGAATACTGGCCAAGGCTCTTGCCGCCCCCATAATGCCTTTTTTAGGCAAGGCTCAAAAGACAAACCCACCACTGTAAATATAGCACAAGTAACAAAAAACTGAGGGTAATGCTACTCAATGCCAGAAGTCTAAACCTCAAAATGCATGCACTCGAGGCACTCCTCAGTATGGAGAAAATCGATATATGTGCAGTAACAGAAACCTAGTTTAAGGCTCCAGAGAGCACCCCAGCACCACTACCAAGCCACAACTCATACCATACATTTCGGCCACAGAACTCGGACCGAAATACAAAAGGTGGGGGCGTATCCATATTCATCAAGGATACCTACACATCCATGTTAGTGGCACAGCACGATGATTCAGAGATCATCCACGTGCAACTAACAATGGGCAAAATTGAAATTAAAATTGTAGCTTGCTACAGATCACCCACCATGTCCCAGGACCCCATTCCACGTTTCTGGAAATACTGGGAAACATAAAGGTCCTACCAAACACCCTAATATTGGGTGATTTCAATTACCTAACATTAACTGGGAGAACTACTCAAGTACTAACTCCCTTGCCCAACATTTCCTAGAATTTATAAACTCAAAAGCCCTGGATCAACTGGTCAACACTCCCACCAGAGGTGACAACATACTGGAAGTGGTCATCACCAACATGGGCGACCGGTGTTCCACAATAGAGATCAACCCCACGCTGGTTAGATCTGACCATAAACAAATCACTTTGGATATCCACATTCCGCCCCCACCCCCAGACATGGAAACCACAGTGAAAAACTTTTCGAAAGCAAACTTCATGTTATTTAAGACCAAGGTGGAAAGTTTCAAAGCCCCCATGCTAAAGGATAACACTGTCCAAGCTGCAAAATCCTTTACTAATGCATTCTACGGGCACCTACAAGAATGCATGGATCATGCTATCCCAAGCAAAACCAAGACTCACTCCTCCAAGAAAAGGAAACCAGTCTGGTTGACCCCTGCCATAAACAAACTATACAATAGAAGGAGGAAACTAGTACATTAAAGAGTAAAATCCCAAGAAGGGAAGACATCCCTGATCAGTATCAGCAAGAAACTACGATCCCTCATAAAATCATCCAAGGCGAGCTTCAAAAGAAATATTGTCAAGGACTCCAAAGATAACCACAAGGCATTCTTTAGCTATGTCAAGAATCTAAGTGGCAATGCTCAGATCTGCTCGGAGTTAGTGCAGAATGGCACAAAATACACTGAACCGACCAATATCGCCAACATTCTGGCAGACAGGTTCAGTGCAAACTTCACCCCCACTCTCACCCCCAAAAGGGCCCATAACCAGAAGAATGTAGAACCCCTGAAATCGCAGACACTCAGGTTAAAACAGCCTTCTCCAAAGCCAAAAACACAGCATCAATGGGACGGGACGGTGTCCCAGGCTGTGTCCTACATGAGCTATAGATGAGGGAAAGGTGGTACACACAGCCTACCTAGACCTTGCAAAGGCCTTTGACACCATTCCCCATTCTGGTATTATAGACAAGCTCACCAGCCTGAACATAAACCCCTACATTACAAGATGGGTTGCCAACTGGCTCATGGACTGAACCCACATGGTGAGAGTTGTGGGAGCTAGGTCCGACTCTAAACAGGTTACAAGTGACGTTCCACAGGGCTCAGTCCTAGGACCCCTCCTGTTTGACATATACTTCTCAGAGGTACAGGCAAGCACAGGAGGACTATGGCTGACCAAGTACACAGACAGCTGCAAACTAGGAGCTATAATTGACTCTCCATCTGACACAGACATCCTCCAAAAGGGTCTCACTGAGACAGATGCCTGGTGTCAAAATCATGGCCTCAAGCTAAATGCCAAAAAGTGCATAGTCATCCCCTTTGGAAAAAACAAAGTACCCACAAACTACCACATAGGTGGTAGTCCCCTAAATACAGAAGATGTAATAGGGGATCTGGGGACCCAAATAGATATTAATCTCTCCTTTGATAATCACATTGCCAAAGTGGTTAGAAAATCCTTCTATGTGGCCCACCTAACCACAAAAGAGTTCACATCCAAATCAAAAGAGGTCATTGTGCCCCTCTACTCATCACTCATCAGATCCATCATAGAGTACAATGCCCCATTTGGGATGTATATTTAGGGGACCCAAATAGATATTAATCTCTCCTTTGATAATCACATTGCCAAAGTGGTTAGAAAATCCTTCTATGTGGCCCACCTAACCACAAAAGAGTTCACATCCAAATCAAAAGAGGTCATTGTGCCCCTCTACTCATCACTCATCAGATCCATCATAGAGTACAATGCCCCATTTGGGATGTACCTTACAAGACACCTGCAACAGCTGGAAAGACCACAGAAGTACCTCACCAAGAGGATCATTGGTCTCAAACAGATGCCCTATGCAGCTCTACTGAAGAAACCCCAGCTGTACTCGGTTGCATACCACCTACTCAGGGGTGATCTCTGCCTGACATAAAAGGCCATGTCCAACCCAGAATTGATGGGCATGCTCCACCTAAAGAAAACCATATCCCCTCGAACCACATGCTCTAGGGATCTAAACATCACCACAGCAATAAATAGGATGTGCTGGAGGGATAGATTCCTGTCCCGGAGACTTCCCATGCTTTGGAACAAGATTCCAATCTACATTAGACTCGCTAACACTCTTCAAAAGAAACCTTGACAAGTGGATAGGAAACAGAAAGTTTACCCCGGGGATCACTTTAGTGGCTCTACTGGACAGAGGCACAGGGAAGTAATCTAAGGGGGCGTTGAAAGCCAATACATTCTGGCTAGGGTTATAAATGCCTTCGGGCAGATAGCCTAGTACCAACCTATGAACCTATGAAGAAATGCATTTCCCTGGCTAATGCCTTAGCACTGAATTTTCCCAGAGGTACTACTCCAGGAAACATAGTAGCACAATCAATTGGTCACTGGAATGTATTGGTAATCACTACTAAATGTTGCCAATAAGCCTACAT
The DNA here is from genome assembly GCF_019279795.1 of Protopterus annectens. NCBI lineage: Eukaryota > Metazoa > Chordata > Ceratodontiformes > Protopteridae > Protopterus > Protopterus annectens. The sequence goes on from NC_056746.1 coordinate 569,835,155, forward strand.
GATCTATGGCTATTCACTAAAATGGGACTTCAGTTAATATTGGACCTCTGAAGTCAGGACATGATGCCATATTTTAACATTCTGGGTAAGCAGTACAGATGCCCAAAGTATCTTTCATTACACCAGGACAGTAAAGCATAGCTAAATTTCTAGCTTTATTTTGTCCATCCGTAAGTGTCCGCTTCAAACACGTTTATGTCCCATTTTCATCAAAAGTGTTCTAAAAGGTTTTGGGACTCATAGTTGGTGTAGTATTTTTCCTGTGTCTTTGCTTATTATGCACTGCAAGTCTTTTGTCAACTTAAAATATGGGTAAGACATAGGGCCAATCTGCTCATCTGGTTTTCATTTGATTCTGCTTATTATTTCTTTTGCTGTGCAAAAGGGATCACCCTCCCACTGTACTTTCTTAAAGTTCTCATTCCCTATTTGCAAATCAGTCAAGTCAGGGCCACTTTTAAGTGTATGACCTCCTCACCTGCAAATAAAGGAATAAATGCTTCTTGTTCTCGTTTTACTTCCTCTACAAAAGGTAGCTCATGCCATTGATTTTCTTCCACTTTTGGTTGAGACAATTCTTTACCTCTCTCCTTAAAGTGTTACACATACATTCATTCCAAGAAGACACTAGATACATGTAAAAACACAGATTTGGTGAGTAATCTTCAGACCAGAAACTAGCCCCCTTAACTTAGGATTTTGAAAAGAAAGTATTTAGTACCTTAATAAACTCCTCACAACAGAGTTTAGTCAATACAGACCCTCTAGGATACATGTTGTTTCATTTGGAAAGCTCTTTATTGTGATAATACAACAAAACTGTAACTTTGCAACAAACAAACCATGTCTTAAGTAGGATCATAACTTTACAGTCAGCTTTTCAATACTTGTTTACACTTTATAGCCCCTGTACTACATGGATCAGCATGATTGTTCACCAGAATTGATAAAAAAGATAAATCTGCAAAGCACTTCTATAGTGCACGACCAATTATAACAGCACTTAATTGTTACACACCCCCTTAGTGTTAGTATAGTCAGATGTCATGCAAGGGGTTCCTTCATTCTCAGCTGTCCCTGAATACCTTGCCTTATATTTTTGCTGTTTCAGTCCGTAGATAATTTATTGAAGAAAATTACAGCAATATTTAAAAACTGTCCCTGAATTTCTTTCATTTGTATTTACATGCCGTCTGTGTGACAGCACTCATTAAGTTGACAAAACACTATGTGTTTTTTTGTTCTGGTAGTATATGGACTAGATAAAACTCCACACACTTCAGAAAGTTATGACAGGGTCTCACCAATCCTAATTAATTATTATATGTCTTAACACAGATGCCAAGAGAATTTCTTGCCATCCATGTCTTACACATAGTAATATGGTTACAACTGGAGACCTGATCATAGCACTCTATATTACCCATATTTAGCATCATAAATGGTAGACTTTTAATTTTGCATTTTACATTCTGTCTCCTTGTGTGTTCTTTTTCTATCATTCAGTTCTCCATGCATTGAGTCCAGTTAGACCATTTGTATATATTAGCTTTCTTAAGGCAGCTGCTAATTAGTTTCTTATTTGCTGTTGTCAGTTCCAGGTTTCTCACTTGGGTAATTGCTTTCATTATGTATTCTTTTGTAGATACCTTTCTCTGTTTCTATTTATGGATAATACTTTTCAGCAACTAACATCAGTAAATGAAATACCTTGTTTTCCATTTTGCTCAGCAATCCATGCCACTCTGTACCCAACAGGCACAACATTCATAGTAGCCAATCCTCTTTCTTTACTTTATATAATGTAATCCTTTTGGCTGCCTCTTTCAGTTCTTTGTAACTATGTCTGGTGATCTAGTAATCCCTTATGCCTGTTTTCTTGTCTGAAATGACTCAAGGTTATTAATTCTCTGCCTTTTAACAGACCCCTCCTCATATACCAGGACTGTAACCTTGCTCCACTTTTTAAATATAGTTGTGTTTATAAGATTTCAGTATTTTTGTGTATTCACTAAGGATACATCTCTAATCAGGCAGAAGTTTTTTTTATTTCATTCATCATCTGCTTTACATTCCACAAAATTTCTTCTATTATTTTTGCCCCTTTTCATATTTTGCACTTCTGTTTTTCACCTAAATCTAGAAAATGTCTTGTAGCCCCTTAATTTAGCTGATATCATCTGCTTCCATACAACATTGTCATGTTTATTCATGAGACTAATAAACATGGAAAGTTTGGTGGCTTTTATGTGTAATTCAAAATTTGGGACTCCCAATCTCACTTGGGCAGCTGGTAATATTATCATCTTCCTGTTTAATCAGGGTTTACTATTCAACCACAAAAAGTCGATGATCTGCCTCCTTAATTTAGCAAAAAACATTGTAGTGCTTGTATTGTATACACCAAATCCATTCTTCCAACTGTTCAAAAGTTTCTTAATTTTATACAAAATTCTTTCATAACAAAGTTCAACTATTGATTGAAATTCACTTTTCCAATTGTAAACCCTACTATAAAATTGTACTAATAATGCAGTCATGCAGTTTTGTAGAGCTTTTCCCCCTAGGCCTTCTCTGAAAATAAACACTGCCCAGTTGGGCTTTCACAGTTAGCAAAAACAAATAAATACATAAAATAAGTCATATGAGTTGGACTATCAAAAAAGGAGTATTCTCATGACTGTGTTTTTTTAGATGAACTGTAATGATTCTTTGCTACTTGGTTTGTTATGTATTCAAATGTGTATCTGGTTTCCAGGTCATACTTATTAATTTCAGTAAAAATCTTACTTAAACCTCTTTCTGGATTTGCCAAGCACATTAGTAGGTCACTTGCACAGAGGGATATTTTGTACTTTGCCTTTCATATTATATCCTCTATATTTTTCATTTCTTAAAGCAACTGCTAGTTGTTGAAGATGAAAAGAAAAAGTAAGGGAGACAGTGAGTGTCCATGCCTGGTATCTCTTCTGATCTCTGTTTTACATCAGACATCCTTATCCTTACCTTTTATCGTTACTGAGACTCCTGCACACATTTCCTGAAGCAGCTATATAAATTGTTGGGGAAAGTTCTGAACTGCAATATTTATAAGAAAGGATCATTTCAACTAACCAAAAAAACATTTTTTGGCATCCATAGTAAAATCTATTATAGATTTCTTACTTAGGGATTTATCTTCTATACCTAGGAAGATCTTAATCTGGTTGTCAAATGTGGTTTTGCCCATTAAAAGCTTGTTTGATCATTGTGTATAAGTGTTTACATAGGTGCAAAGTCAACATTTTTCAAAAATCCCATATCTTCATCTTACCTTACAAAAACCCATTGTGTGACACTATCATTGCACAATACACTTAGACACATACTAGAAAGACCACACATGCACAGAATAAAACCTATCCACTATCCTAGTCCTTACTCTAACCCTAACCTGTAAATACTCACATACACATTGGCACCCACAATGTCAAAATGTTTGGTATATCCTAACCTTTTGAGAACAAGATCAAAAACACAGCACCTACCTTTACCAATCAAAGTTCCTCTTTTTGACACCACACACATTTGACCAAATAGCCAGTCAATCAAACCTCCACTCAAGCAAACATCCACACACTACAGTCTGTTGACCAAAATGAGTAGTCAACAGGGTGACAGTGATTTATATATGTGTGTATACATATATATATATATATATATATCAAAGGAGAGAGAGAGTGGAAGTTTGAAGCAGCTGAGACCACCAGCCTTTATAAAAACATAATGCAGTTTATTATATACAGACAAATGTGTGTGGAGGGACATTACCATTCACAGACCTAACATGGGTCTCAGCCTTATCCATACATACTGACTCCAAAACCATACAAATAGAAACACAAGGAGTTTATCAAAGCAACAGTATGTGAACTGACTATAGCAAAACTTAACTAACTCACACCAGCCCATCTGCATAACGCTCCTTTGACAATGTGAACCATATAAGTAGTTAGATTATCATACATACATTGTTTTCATGGTTGTTGGAACAGGAACTGTAGCACTGGGAATGAATTCCAATGTTCTAGTAGCAAATATTTTGTAGTTACTATACCCACAATTTTGAATAACATGTTCAAAAATAAAAAAAAAATCCTGCTATGTTCATAAAAAACATCTGTTCCTACCTGTTCCAAACTTGAAAGAATAAGTACTAAAAACATCAAGGACACTGAATTTGTGTACACAGTGCCACCAACATGAATTATAACCAACCTCAGTCTAATGTAATTTGACCAAAACAAGAGAATGCTGTATGTTATATCTGTCTGAGTAGACTTACTCCAACAATACTATTTTAATTGACCTGCTTAAAATTTTTAATCTAGTCAATGTCTGGTACCAAGCAGGTAATGAGGGACTGTATTTATTTATTGACTTTGATTACCAGAAAAGTCTTACTGGGTAGGAGCCCATTTTCAGTGAAGGCCCTGGGAAAAAAGCTCCAAAGTATTACAAAAAGATTTTAAGAAGAATAATTTTACAGTCTTTAAAAATAATAATAAAAAAAAAAAACAATTTAAATAATTACACCAAATTAGACATAATCTGAAAACCCTGGTTAAGACTAGATATAAGATACAAATTACATGACAATGATTTAATATTTAGAGAAATTTTAAGAGTAGCTTTAAGAACACTTCTATATATCATAATAATTAAAATTTCTTGATATTTCTAAGGTCAGAAACATTAGTAGCTCCATAAAATGCATTTCTGTGTGTATGTGTTTATGAATATATTACTATTGGACACACACACACACACACACACACACACACACACATACACAAACACACGCACATATGGCTATAATGTGTATATTAGTGTTGGTCATACACACCAATCGACAAGACACAACAATAATCAAACAGACTGCTAACTTGCAGATGTAATTTGTCTGCATAATGGTATTGTTAGGGAAAGGGTGTCTAGTACCATATTGCGCAGGGCTGGGATTAAGAGCAGGAGTAGGTCTATGATTAGAACACATGACTAAGGTTAGGTGGAGAGGTTTCATCAAACCAAAAACTTTCATTCTGAAAAAAGTGTCCCCATGATAAGCAGTTCATCCTGATACAGGATAAGACCAAGAAAAGCTGTTTGATACCACATCTAGAATAACACACGTTCTGCCGTCTATCACAGTAAACATATTGAATTGGTGCTTCCTTCAGACAGCTTCACCTCATTTTTATTAAGTAGTGTATATGAAGATCCACATCCTGAATGCACTTCGCTTGTTGGTAGCTTTTCAGATTCTGTACTCCTTATACTGCAGCAGCCAATGAAAAAAGGATCTTGCAAGATCATTTGGTGTTTGCCCATTCTTCAGTAGTTAATGTTTTGCTAAAATCAACATGGTTTCCACATTCTCTCAGGCAGGATTTGCAGATTTCTTTTTTTTTTCTTCCGTTCAAACCAGAATGCTATTGCATTACCCTAAACAAGCAAACTGTCAGCCAGTCAAAGAAAGATCAGACCACTTTCTATTAACATCGACGTTAAGGATCCTTAAATCTGGACATACTCCTCTTCATTTTCCAAAGAGATGACAAAACAAACATTAATATTAAGATCTTACCGTAGAGTAACAGTGGTGCTCTGCCACATACAGTCTGGTTCTCTTGCAGCTACCAGTCATGGCTTTATCATTTTTTAAAAATATCTAATATCTTATTTTTGGGCCTTAGCAACAGTTTGGAACCTAAGGAATTTATGATCAAATGAATTCCTTTAATGAAAGAAAAATCAGTATGTGAGTGCTTTTACCACCTACCTACTTTCTAAAATGTTCATTATTTATAGAAAAATAAAGTTAATATGATTATAAATCTGGTGATAAACTGTAATGTATGAGTGCTTGTGATAATTCATATTAAGAAACTGATTTGTCTTATTTGTTTCACAGTAACCTTTGTTTGCCAATGTACATGTAAATATTGTATATATTATGCACATTTCTCTTAGTTATTCTTAGAGGAGAGGATACTGTGTTGAATATTGAGGATGTTGAATACAGATGGCTTAATTACTTCCAAGCAGATGTGCCTCCTAGGCTGAATGACACTGTGAGTTTAAAACCTGTTCTCAAGTGAAGGTCTCTTTTTCCATGAAACAAGCACTCAATTGTTTATTTTAAGAATAAGTTCAAGTTTAGAGTTATTGACAGGGTTTCTGAAACCCTGAGAATGGGTGACATCAGGAATCATACAGAGACTGTGGAACTTGAGTGGATTGTTAGGATGCAATCGCACAAAGGGTTAGGACTAAATAAGAATGTTCCTCTTAAACCTGTATTGAAAGCATGCAGGTTGTTTATGTGAATATTTTAAATGCCTTTGTTTTTTACAATATGTCTTTGGTTGTATGTATTTGTACCTTTAAATGAAAAAGGGGGTGTGAGTCAATTTAGCTCATGATTGGTGGAGTATGTAGTATTTAAGCTACTTCTGTTGTGAATATGGTGGATCTGATGAAGTAGAGTTTTTTTATTTTCTGTGAAAGCACTTATCCTTGCTTACTTGTGGAATAAACTACAACAGATTTTACCTGCCTGTGTCATTCCTAGTGCAATGCTTTTGTGGACTGTGTTTATACATTTTTTAGCTGTTTGTTGCACTTGGTTTACCTGAGCTGTATATAGCTGTGTTTCTGCATTGTGTTTTGATACTACGGACTTAGGGACATGGCAGAGAGTTCTAACAGAGAGATTACTAAGGTGAATGAAGTTTTGAGTCTGGGCAGTAGTCAGTTAAATAGGTTCTTGGTTGGTGAAGAGAACCCTTTACTCAGTTCTGCCTTTATTGATACCAGGAAACCAGCTGATGATGGAGCAGCGACAGAGACGGCTGTTCGTTTTAAAATACGCACCCTGAAGAACAGCCTATATTGCTTAAAATGCCTTAAATTACAACATTTTCATTTTGAGGCATGCCTGCAGCTGGGAGTGGTGCCGAGGGGACTGAAGATTTTAAAAATGCCCACATACGGGGATGTTTATCCCGAAATATTAGTGAGATGGCAGAAGCTCAACTTGGAAGTAGGTTTTAGTTACCTTAAACTTTTAATAGACTTTTTTAAACTGATGGAGTATGAGCTGGTGGATAAAATTAAAATACAACAAAATGAGTTGTATAACCTAGCCAACACTGAACTGGCCAATGTAATGCTGAGTGAACTGATTGATAATATAGTATTATATGAAAAGGGAATTCTCATACAAAAGAAAAAGACTCTAGATTGTGATAGTAATGATTTTAAGCAGGGCAATGTGCTTTCTTGGCCCCGGAACTCCAGTAGGCCAAGTGAGGCTAATGTTAATAATACATAGAGAACTTCTGTGTGAGCATTCACCAGTGACAACAATGATATAATTAGCCCTGTAATTATTACTAATGAAAGGGCTGAGTCTGAGGTTGGGTCTTCTATTGGTTCTGTTTATAAGATCCCAAGGGACGATGGTACTAAAACAACTAAGGAACCAGTTGCCGGACGTAAAACAAATCTAGAAACAGAATCACCAGCAAAAACCAAGTGTCCCAACTAGATAACAAGCGTATAAAGTGACAAAATACCAGTATGACAGCCATGGCAATAAGAAATCTTTTAATGCTGACATAAACCATAAAGCAGGACAAGCGCTTTAACATATCAAGTATGCTTCAACAGATCCTCTAAAATCAAGGAAAAACCTACAGTTTAAATACAATAGTATAGCCAATCAACAACTCATGACAATTAAAACTGCTTAAGTATCAATTAAGCATTAAAAATACAGGATACAAATTTAAACTTTTCTCAGCCTGTGTCCTTTCAATACAGGCTTAATAGAGATAATATTGTTTATCCCTGGATGTTTGTGTGCTTGTAACCTCAGTATCCAGTGAAGTTCTTGTTGTTCAAGAAAATTATTGGTATCACCCCCACTGATACTGTTGTACACTGGTTGTAAGACCATAAACAAAAATCGATGTTCAGGAAATATCATCACATGCTTGGCCAAAGAATTCCATTAATTTTTTTGTGTATTTCATATAGATGTATACTTATACGTTCCTTCAGCCTCTGAGTGGTTTTACCCACATAATAACATGTGCATGTATCAAAGGTAGCCAAGTACACCAAATTACTGGTATCACAGTCAGCATAAAACCTGGGTTCAAATTTAAACGAAGTATCGGGGCAGTTGAATATTTGTTGTGTACATAAATCACTACAAAATTTGCACTTCCTACATGCATAGGTACCTAATCTTCTACTCTCTGTGCAATACTTGTTCTTCTTATCCTTGCATAAAAGCTGTTTCAAGTTGGTATTATTGCAAAATATAAAATGTGGGGTCTCACCTACAATGCTAGCTGTAGAGTCATCAATAAGCAAGAGTGGCCAGTATTTATAAACAGTATCTTTTACCACCTTGTTGTTGCCAATATAGTCTGTAGTAAAGGAAACATATTTCCTATTCCGTGTCTGAACATTATTGTTGGGTGGGGAGATAACTATAGCTTTGGACTGCACATTATTAGCATGTGTTGATATATTCCTTTACACTCTCTGTATCATGTTCTTTTTATAACCTCTATCCAGAAACATGCTTTTCATGTTTTGCATCTCTAAATTAAGGGTTTCACTCCCTTCACATATCCTTTGAAGTCTCATATATTGACATTTGACAATATTGGGAAAAATGTGGTGAGGATGCATGCTATCATGGCTCAAAAGCCCATTCCGCCAACACGATTTCCTAGATAATGTAGTATGAACACTCCTATCCTGACTCTTATAAACAGATACATCAAGGAAATCAACACGATCGTAGGAGCTGGTAATAGTAAATTTCAAGAAATCAGTAGTCAATTCTAACTGCTGCACAAACTGAAGCAAAGAATTATGATCCCCATCCCAAAACATAAAAACATCACCCACAAATCTTCTGTATAATTTCACTCTATCAATGTACGGACTATTATATAAGTGACTAAGTTCCCAAAAGTGCATAACTAAATTCGCATAGGAATTAGCACATGTGGTGCCCATAGCGACACCCCATTTCTGCAAAAAAAAAGTTCACAAAATAGGAACAAGTTATTCCTCAAAATAAGCTCCAAGAATGCACAAACCATCTCAACGTCAGCATTGGAGAAGGCTGTTCATTGTGATAAAACACTTCTTATAGCATCTATACCATATTCATTTGGTATGCAAGTAAACAGGTTCTTAACATCCATGGTAACCTTCAAGAAGGAGGATACATCATTTTTGACAATATATTCATTAATATCATTTAAGAAATGCATAGTATCTTTCAATATAGTGTCGGTCATAGGAACCACCTTCTTTAGTTTACCTTCAACATATATAGAAAGTGATTCAGTAACCCAACTGTCCCCCAACACAATGGGTCTCATAGGGGGTGATACCAAAGATTTGTGTATTTTGGGAAGTCCCTTAACCTTCTGGATTAACCGGGTGAGTCACTTTCAAAACATCAAATAAAGTCTCAGTAATTGATCTATTCATTAATAATTCATCTAGATACTCATATACCCTATTTGTAACTATTCTAACATAAGATCGATCCACTTTAGCGTACACATCACAATCATCCAACAATTCATTCATAGCTCTGGTATAATCAACAGTGTTCATAAGAACAATCGCCCCACCTTTATCATCTGGTCTAATGGCTAACAAATCATTATTCATTAGGCCTTGTTGAGCTTCTTTCTCTGTGTTTGTTAAATTATGAAAAGCACCCAATCTCACTCTTTCAGTATCTTTATACAGGGCATCTTCACACATTTTTACAAACAATTCAGTGTGAGCGACTTTTTGCCCGAAATCTTGCTTGTAAATTATTATTTAATGATTCTAATGTTTCTGATAATGATGGCGATACTTTTACGTATTGCAGATTAAGTACATTTTTTCCATCGCTACCTGCTCACATTGAATTGTTTGTAAAAATGTGTGAAGATGCCCTGTATAAAGATACTGAAAGAGTGAGATTGGGTGCCTTTCATAATTTAACAAATACAGAGAAAGAAGCCCTAGAAGGCCTAATGAATAATAATTTGTTAGCCATTAGACCGGCTGATAAAGGTGGGGCAGTTGTTCTTATGAACACTGTTGATTATACCAGAGCTATAAATGAATTGTTGGATGACTGTGATATGTACGCTAAAGTGGATCGATCTTATGTTAGAATAGTTACAAATAGGGTATATGAGTATCTAGATGAATTATTAATGAATAGATCAATTACTGAGACTTTATTTAATTTTTTGAAAGTGACTCACCCGGTTATTACAGTGGTTAAGGGACTTCCCAAAATACAATTTGTTAAGAACCCGGGGGGTTTTTATTACAATCCCTTAAAAAAATTTTAATAAAAAAATGGTTTTGAGAATTTTTTAAAAAACTGACACCACAAACATTTGACCAAATAGCCAGTCAATCAAACCTCCACTCAAGCAAACATCCACACACTACACTCTGTTGACCAAAATGACTAGTCAACAGGGTGACAGTGATTTATATATATATATATATATATATATATATATATATATATATATATATATATATATATATCAAAGGAGAGAGAGAGAGTGGAAGTTTGAAGCAGCTGAGACCACCAGCCTTTATAAAACATAATGCAGTTTATTATATACAGACAAATGTGTGTGGAGGGACTTTACCATTCACAGACCTAACATGGGCCTCAACCTTATCCATACATACTGACTCCAAAACCATACAAATAGAAACACAAGGAGTTAATCAAAGCAACAGTATGTGAACTGACTATAGCAAAACTTAATTAACTCACACCAGCCCATCTGCATAATGCTCCTTTGACAATGTGAACCATATAAGTAGTTAGATTAACATACATACATTGTTTGCATGGTTGTTGGAACAGGAACTGTAGCACTGGGAATGAATTCCAATGTTCTAGTAGCAAATATTTTGCAGTTACTATACCCACAATTTTGAATAACATGTTCAAAAATAAAAAAAAAAGTCCTGCTATGTTCATAAAAAACATCTGTTCCTACCTGTTCCAAACTTGAAGGAATAAGTACTAGAAACATCAAGGACATTGAATTTGTATACACAGTGCCACCAACTTGAATTATCACCAACCTCAGTCTAATGTAATTTGACCAAAACAAGAGAATGCTGTATATTATGTCTGTCTGAGTAGACTGACTCCAACAATACTATTTTAATTGACCTGCTTAAAATTTTTAATCCAGTCAATGTCTGGTACCAAGCAGGTCATGAGGTACTGTATTTATTTATTGAATTTGATTACCAGAAAAGTCTAACTGGGTTCATAGGTTCATACTAGGCTATTTATAAGCCTAGCCAGAATGTGTTTGGCTTTCGCCACCCATTTTAAATTTATTTTGCTATGCCCTTTTTCGAGGTTAGTATACTGTGCCTCTGTCTAACAGTGACACAGAAGTGATACCAGGGTAAACCCGATCTCCCATCCACTCATCAAGATTCCTCTTGAAGAGAGTCAATGAGGGACTCTGCCTAACCTGGACTGGGATTTTATTCCAGAGTGAAGGGAGCCTCTGGGTTATGAATCTGTCCCTCCAGCATGTCCTATTTATTTCAGTGCTGAGGTTCAAGTCTCTCAAGTCGAGCTCGATGGGATTGGTATTTTCTGAGGTGCAGCATGTCCATTAATTCGGGTTGGACATGGCTTTATCGTCAGGCACAGATCGCCTCTGAGCAGGCGGTATGCCCATTGAGTAGAGCTGGAGTTCCTTTAACGGGCAGCATATGGCATCTGTTTGAGCCCTTTGATCCTCTTGGTGAGGTACTTTTGGGGTCTTTCCAGTTGCTGCAGGTGTCTGGTACGGTACATCCCAAAAGAGGCATTGTACTCAATTATGGGCCTGATGAGGGATGAGTAAAGAGGCACGATGGCGTCCCATGATCTAGATGTGAATCCCTTCATGATTAGGTGGGCTATATAAAATGTTTTTCTAACCACTTTGGCCACGTGGTTGTCAAATGAGAGATTGCTATCAACTTGGGTCCCCAGGTCCCTAATTACTTCTTCTGTACTTAATGGATTACCACCTATGTGGTAATTTGTAGACACTTTGGTTATGCCAAAGGGGATGACTGTACACTTTTTGGCATTTAGCTTGAGGCCATGGCTCTGGCACCAGTTGTCTGTTTCTATGAGGCCCTTTTGGAGGATGCTTGTGTTGACTGGAGAGTCGATTATGGTGCCCAGTTTGCAGTCATCTGCGAACTTGGTCAGCCACAGTCCTTCCGTGTTGGCCAATACTTCGTTTAAATTTGAACCCAGGTTTTATGCTGACTGTGATACCAGTAATTTGGTGTACTTGGCTACCTGTGATACATGCACATGTTATTATGTGGGTAAAACTACTCAGAGGCTGAAGAACGTATAAGTAAACATCTATATGAAATACGCAAAAAGAATGAATTGAATGCTTTGGCCAAGCATGTGATGATATTTCCTGACCATCAATTTTTGTTTAGGGTCTTACAACCAGTGTACAACAGTATCAGAGGGGGTGATACCAATAATTTTCTTGAACAACAAGAACTTCACTGGATACTGAGGTTACAAACACACAAACATCCAGGGATAAACAATATTAACTCTATTCAACCTGTATTGAAAGGACAAAGGCTGAGAAAAGTTTAAATTTGTATCCCCTATTTTTAATGCTTAATTGATACTTAAGCAGTTTTAATTGTCATGAGTTGTTGATTGGCTATACTATTGTATTTAAACTGAAGGTTTTTCCTTGATTTTAGAGGATCTGATGAAGCGTACTTGATACGTGAAAGTGCTGGTCCTACTTTATGGTTTATGTCAGCATTAAAAGATTTCTTATTGCCGTGGCTGTCATACTGGTATTTTGTCATGTAAAACAAATCATGAGTGCTTTAAGGATACTAAGAACAGTCTTGGCCCCTCTCAAACATTTTTTTTCTGCCTAACACTTCCATTTCAGCATGGGACCAATCAGTCGTTGGGCCAACCGAATCAAGGCAGAAGAAAACACAAACAACTCATAGACACAGGTGGCAACAAGACCATAAAAAGATGTGGCAAACTGTTCAGAGCCCTTGATATATAATATTTCACATAGAATGTTATCAGACTCTGAGAACTCTGTATTGAGCAAGGGATTATCATTCATACTTGCTCGTAAAGCTGATGTGGTAGGTACTATTGTTGACCTAAGGGTTTTTGAGAGAAATTTGATGCTGAAATTGATTTATAATGATGGTAATGGTAATAATCGGATTGATTCTGTTTTTAGAAAACCAAGCAGGTTTGTACCACCAAATCACCCATTGGTGGAAGCTTTTATGAGACTATGCAAAGATGATTTACAACATATCTCTGATGGACATGGTGGACATCATATTTTTAATAATTTGTCCCAGGATGAGCGTATAGCTCTGGATAGACTACATACAGATGATGATATTGTTATCTGCCCTACAGATAGGGGGGGGCGCTATCATAGTCATGGATAGGGATTTTTATTTTAATTCTATTTCTACTATGTTGAGTGATGTTACTGTACATGTTAAAATCACATCTAGGGAAATTCAGCACACGGTTTCTCAAGTACATTGTGTTATACAAGATTTTCTTATGGGTAAATCTATTTCAGCAGATTTAGCTAGTTTTTTGACTATTGAACATCCCTGTGTGCCTACTTTTCATGGGTTACCTAATATACATAAGGACCTCATACACCCCCCCCTTTAGACCCATAGTAGCGGGTGGTGGGTGGGTGATGGAGCCCTTTTCTATCTTTGCTGAGAAGCTATTAGGACCAGTGCTAGATGGATCCACAGTAGTACTGAGATATTCCAAACAGTTCCTTGGGAATTTATATGGACATGTGCATGATGGTATTATAACACAACAATGTTTAATGGTTACCATGGATATGAATTCACTCTTCACTGTCATCCCAAATAGGGATGACATAGAGGTGGTTAGTGAATACCTGAAGCAACATAGTCGGTACGATGGTAAACTGATCAATTTGATTTGCCTCTTCCTTGAGGTAATTGTTGAAAATAATGTTTTGCTGTTTGATGGAGCCTATTATGTCCAGACCTCTGGTGTAGCTATGGGCACATCCTGTGCCAATAGCTACGCCAACATGGTCATGGCCCAATGGGAGAATGATCATGTGCTGAATGGAAGAAATAGATTCTTTAAGTATATTAGCCTATATAACAGGTTTGTTGATGACATTTATATGCTGTGGCTGGGAGATGAAGAGGAGTTACTATGTTTTCTGGATTATATACATAGTACCACTTCCTTTTTAAAATTTTCGATCAAATATTCACCAGATGAGATAGAGTTTCTGGACATAAAGGTTGTTAGACTACCAGATATGATATCTGACACCATGTTATATAGGAAGGAATGTTATAGGAACTCCCTCCTACATAGGATTAGTATGCACCCCTCATATGTATTTAATAATATCATTAAGGGACAGGGCATGTGAGCATCTAGACTTAATGCTCGACATTCTGGGTTCCAGGATGAATTTGTTGTTTTAGAACACAATTTTAAGGAGAGGGGATATAAAAGCAGGGAAGTGGAAGTTGGACTTAATGTTAGTTGCCATCTTAGATCTGATAGAGGCCGACCATACTTTTCTAGGAATATAGGGAAGAGAACTTAGAACAGAAAGAGGAACCACTTAGACGCTTCAGCTTACCAATAACATATTGTAGTAACATGAATGATATTACTGCTGTGATTAAGAAGCACTGGCCGGTTCTGTTAATGGATGAGAAGATTAGGACTATTGTGGGTGATGAACCTGCCTTTGTGTTTAAAAATAAAAAGAAACTTAAGCGGCTCCTTTGCTATCCCGATAGAGCTAAGGAGAGCAGAGATGGGATTGAAAGAAATGGTACATTTCCATGTGAAGGTTGTAAATATTGCACATATATTGAGGCAGATAATGTTTCTGTGAACCCTGATAATGGCAGGACATTTTATTTTAAAGTCTCTGCTAGCTGTGACACTAAAGATGTTATTTACTTAGTGCACTGTGTCACATGCTCTTCATTCTATGTGGGGAAGAGTAATCGGAAGTTTAAGGAGCGTATAAGGGAACACCTTTATTCCATTAATATCAAGTACATGTCAAATGCTCTAGTGAAACATGTAGTGGAGAAGGGAGCTGAGCATAAGCTCAAGTTTAGAGTTATTGACAAGGTTTTTGAAACCCTGAGAATGGGTGACATCAGGAATCGTACAGAGACTGTGGAACTTGAGTGGATTGTTAGGATGCAAACGCACAAAGGGTTGGGACTAAATGAGAATCTCCCTCTTAAACCTGTATTGAAAGCATGCAGGTTGTTTATATGAATATTTTAAATGCCTTTGTTTTTTACAATATGTCTTTGGTTGTATGTATTTGTACCTTTAAATGAAAAAGGGGATGTGAGTCAATTTAGCTCATGATTGGTGGAGTATGTAGTATTTAAGCTGCTTTTGCTGTGAATATGGTGGATCTGATGAAGCAGAGTTTTTATTTTCTGTGAAAGCGCTTATCCTTGTTTACTTGTGGAATAAACTACAACAGATTTTACCTGCCTGTGTCGTTTCTAGTGCAATGCTTTTGTGGACTGATTTTAATTATTTTATTGTTGCTGCACTTGTATTGGTTTGAATTTGTTCATATGGTATATATATATATATATATATATATATATATATATATATATATATATATATATATATGTTTTAGTATGATTTTAAACACTGAAGAAACATTTTATCTCAAAAGCTTTGCTATTAAACTTATTTTACATCACTCTATGAGTTCCTTTCACTTTTTATTCTTGGACTGTTTTGTTTGGAACTCTATATTGAGTGTTTACCAGTTTATTTTTTTTCCTTTGTCCTTGTATTGGAACCATCCAGCATAATGGCCGAAGTGCAGCCTACTTCTGGTTCATCTAGAGCCAGTGATAAAATGAAGAACCTGATGAAGGTGCATTTATTTTACATTTCAACAATCTGCAGCCATTGGACCTAATAAGAATTCTGGTAATGCTATGCCACTGTCTATTTTATGAGATATCAAACTGTTAGAGAAGAAATTCCAGCTGTATAAAAAGTTTCAATGGCAGAGACTGAGTTTTAATCCATATTTAGCAATGAGTATTGTCCCTCGTGGTCTTTGCATTACAAATATGCCTACTTATGGCAATACTTAGCCAGAAATTTTAAAGAAGTGGCAAGAGCTTAACCTTAAGTTAAGTCGAGACTGTATGGTAATAATGAATGAAAATTTCCCTGAGACTGAGAGGCTGCTGATGTCTGATATCATCTGAAAGCAGAATAGTCTCTGCTGCTAAAATTTTGACAGCTAGTTCCATTTATATGGATATGCTGGATGCTCTGTCTAAATAGGAATACAACATCATTTCTGTTAAAAAGAGAAAATTTATTAGAGACTATAATGATGTTCAAAATGGCTGTATCTTTTCTTGGCCAAGAACTGAGTTCAAAAGGGCAGCCACTGGTTCAGCCAATCTGAGGATGAGAACAGATGATGAGCAGATGAAAGAAGGGGGAATCATCTCTGAATACTCTTGATGTGATTGGGCTGCCTAAGGCCATGGGAACAGAGGTTTTAAATGCTCAGCATGATGTCATCATACTTCCTAGCAAGGAAGGTCTGAAAAAGAAAGTGGCTGTGTTTGTGGTGTCATCTGTTACTCCAGTTGTATCTGAAAATTCTTCAGATGAAATGGAAACAACTATGGTGTCTTTTTTAATGATTGGCCAACTGCCGGAGAGAGTTGTCCTTCGAAAAATATACAATTCAGTCAGAAGTTTAGACAGAAGGAAAAAACAACCACGTCAGACTGTTTCTCTAAACACCAGAAGTCAAACAGATAGCAAAATGTACTGAACACCCCGGTAGAATGTATGAATGTTGATACGCAGTATAAAATTATTAATGGTGTTTTGAATCTTTCCAGTTTTACTCTGACTTCTGATATGTATATAGTTTTATCTAGGGGCTTAAATTTTGTGAGTTCTTGTAATGGTGATATTAGTGAAGCTCTTAAAAATTTAAAAATGTTTGTTAGAGATCTTAAGTTAAAAATTATTTTTAAAAACAATGTTACTGTTGTGGCTACACCTAAATGTAAACACAAAAGTTCCTTTATGTGGGCGTTCGAAAGACATGCGTAAATGGGCTTGCCTTTGTTGAAGGTTGAACGTCGAGCTGGCACCTCTGCGTTCATGAAAATCTACTGCCAATCATTAGTGGACCGAAGTTCCGCTGTGGCGACCCCAAACTGGGAAAAGCCGAAAAGACAAACAACAACCATACCCCTCATGAGTGCTTTTTAAAACGATGTGTGAAAAACAATTGTATGAACTGTTTAATACAAATAACCAACATAAATTGCAGAATTTAAATAAGAATGAGAATCTAGCTTTGAAAGAACTGAATGAAAAAAATGAAATTATTATTAAACAAGGAAGTAAAGGTGGGACTATAGGTGGTAATGGATAAAATGCTATATAATGATAGACTGAGACTTGTTAAGTGATGATAGTACTTTTAAAGTGGTAGACTCAAGCTTTGTTCAACAGTTGATTTTGACTTTGTCACATTTATATGATATCCAACTTACACACTCTGTTACTTTGGATGAGTATATGTATATGGAAGGGATGCAGCATGTTATACCTGTTATTTATGGTCTTCCTAAGATCCGTAAATATCCAGCTAAGCCCCAATTGAGACTAATTGTTTCAGGCTCTGGATAGATGACACAGTTCATATCTATTTTTCAAGAAAAAAACTTGAAACCTTGTTTGAAGTTTGTTAAAAGTTACATTGAAGACACAAGAGACTTTATTATGCAATTACATAAATGGCAACTAAACAATGAAACTGAATCTGTGCCAGATAAATTCAAAGAAATAATATTTATAACACTAGACATAAACTCCTTATTTACTCTCATACCTAATGACTATGGCATTGAAGCTATTAGATGCTGTCTATGTATGTACATAAAAGAAAGAAGCACTCAGGTAGAAGCTCTGTGTGCTCCATTAGAACTTGTACTATGTAACAATGTATCTTTCTATGATACAATGTTATATTACCAGGTGAAAGGAGTGGCAATGGGTAGAGCCATTGACCACACTGGGTCTATATTATAAGAACAAAGTTTTAAATATTCGTACATCATATGGGCAACCCAAATGTTCGAATATTTAAAGCCTCGCAAGTGTGAACAGAGATCGCCATAGGGAATCCTTCCCTTTACTTCAACGTAGTGCGATCTTGGAGTTGGTATATTTAAGTAGCGGGGGGGTGGGGGGTGCAGGGGGCCTTGCCCCCCTGCTCAGAGTGATCAGGTAGGTTTTTCTTTTATTTTTACATTTTTTATTTTGGTTTCGATGTTTCATAACTTCACTCATATGGTGTCGCCCATACGGTGTTCAAAGTTGTAAAACTTCTTCTTATAATATAGACCCGACAACACTTATGCTAATCTTGTACTTTGCATCTGGGAAGATGAGAATATATTCTCTGACACTAGTGCTTTTGTTAGAAAAATTAAGTTCTTTAAGTGCTTTGTGGATGATTTTTTTTTTGTGTGGCAGGGCAATACTGAAACTTTAGAATCTTGTTTTACATATATTGTTTCTACTACTACCTTCTTGAAGTTTAAGCCTAGTTATTCATAATCAGACGTAAATGTGTTGAATCAATGTATATATTAAAAATAATACAATAGGTACTAGAGTCTATAAAAAGAAGTTAAAACAGCTAGATATTTACTTAACACTAGTATACACACTATAAATTACCGGCCCATTAGCTTGACAAGCCTTATCTGCAAAGCCATGGAGAGGATCATAATGGACCTCATAAATAAAGACATAGGGAATTTGCAGACTTTGGATCCAACCCAGTTTGGCTTTGTCAAAGGCAGATCATGCCTTTTAAACTTGGTTGACTTTTTCGAAACAGTCACCAAAGCCATTGATGAGGGAAAGGCAGTCCATACAGCCTACCTCGATCTGGCTAAGGCCTTCGATACAATACCCCACTCGGGTATCATTGAAAAACTCATCAGCTTAAATGTTAACCCATACATCACAAGATGGGTTGCAAACTGGCTGAGTGACAGAACCCACAGGGTCAGAGTTGCTGGCGCCATGTCAGACTCAAAGCCTGTCACAAGTGGTGTCCCACAGGGCTCAGTCCTGGGCCCACTCTTGTTTGGCATCTACTTTTCCGAAGTACAAGCAAACACAGGAGGGTTATGGCTGACAAAGTTTGCAGATGACTGCAAACTGGGCCATAGTAGAAAACACACCTGACACAGATATCCTTCAGAAGGGTCTCACAGAAATGGATAACTGGTGCCAGAGCCACGGCCTAAAGTTAAATGCCAAAAAATGCATAGTCATACCCTTCGGGAAAACAAGGTTACCCTAGCTACCAAATAGGTGGCAATCCACTGAGCACAGAAGAAGTTATCAGGGACCTGGGGACCCAGGTTGATAGTAGTCTGTCATTCGACACCCATGTAGCTAAAGTAGTTAGGAAGTCCTTCTACATTGCCCACCTTATCATGAAGGGATTCTCATCTAGATCAAGGGAGGTCATAGTCTCCTTTACTCATCACTCATCAGACCAATGATTGAGTACAATGCCCCATTCGAATGTATCTGACCCGACACTTGCAGCAGCTGGAGAGACACAAAGTTCCTCACCAAAAGGATAAAGGGTCTCAAAAATCTGTCCTATGCTGCCCGACTGAAAGAACTCCAGCTCTATTCAGTCGCACCGCTTGCTCAGAGGTGACCTTTGCCTAACATACAAGGCCATGTCAAACCCAGATTTGATGAATATGCTTCACCTCAAAAATCTAGATCCATCAGAGCCACAAGGCGGGAGACTTAAACCTCGACACGGCTATTAATAGGACGTGCTGGAGGGATAGATTCATCACCCAAACACTTCCTATGCTGTGGAACAAAATCCCGTACATGTGAGGCAGAGCACCTCGCTGGCCTTGTTCAAGAGAAATCTTGACCAATGGATGGGAGATCGCAGATATACCCAGGAATTACCTCAGTGTCACTGCTCGACAGAGGCACAGCAAAATAATGGGTATAGTTCCCCATACTAAAGGGGGGCGAAGCCACAAAACGATGGGCTAGGCTTATAAATGCCCTCGGGCAGATAGCCTAGTATGAACCTATGAACCTATGAACCTATATATATATATATATATATATATATATATATATATATCCAAAGATATTTTGTGCAGTCAGTTCCTTAGAGCCAGTCAGCAAAATTCAGATATATCTGATTGTATCAAACAGCTAGATGTGATTGTCACAGATTTTAAAGATAGGGGCTATAGTATTAAACTGTTAGAAGAAAGTAAAAAACAAGTGTTGAGTAAAAGAGATGGCCTAGCTAGACCATATCTCTCAGATATAGAAAAAAGCCCAACTAATGGAACTATAAATAATATTATGGATAGTACTTCCAGAAATAAGTTTAGATATTTTACGCAATATAATGCACATACCAATAGGGATAAACAACTTATAAGACAAAATTGATCTATACTATGTACATCTCATGTGGTTAAAGAAATTGTAGGTTCAACACCTAATTTTACGTTTAGAAAATGTAGGAATCTGAAACAACAGCTCTGCTATAACAACTGTGCCTTAAGAATGCTATAATTAAAACTAAAAATACTGTGCCTTCCTATGATTGCCAGTTTTGGTGTTATATAAATAAGGACAATGTTTTTGAACACCTGAATGCAAGTAAGTCATTTTGTTTTCATACATTTGCCAGTTGTAAAACTAAGAATCTGGTTTACTTAGCCACCTGTGAAACCTGTACTTCATTTTATGTTGGACGTTAAAAGAACCAATACCTATCTGACATATGTAGGAAGGTGGAGAGTAATGCCTTAGCTAAACATATCATAAGCTTAGACAAAACACATACTTTTACATTTAGGGTTATAGAAACCATTGAAAAAGTATTAGAAGAGGGGATATTGTGTTGAATACTGAGACTATTGAATACAGGTGGATTAATTACTTTCAAGCCAATGTGCCCCCTGGGCTGAATTATACTGTGAGTTTAAAACCTGTTTTCAAGAGAAGGTCTCCTTTTCCATGCTGCACTTCTATTGGTTTGAATTTGTTCATGGGGAATATATATATATATATATGAAAATGCTTGCCTGGTTTGAATGAGAATTGTAATATTTCATGATTGCTTAAATTAAGAAATCCCACACAATAGTGTAGTTTTAACTTTTTACTAATGACATTAATATAATCCTTGTATATTGTATATGGATTGCATACACACTTTTTATTTGAGGTATGTAAGTTTTAAGACTTACTTTAATAGTGTTTGAATTATTGTGCTTTGCACCTTTAATTCATTGCTGCTATTAGTCACATGACGTCATGCTAGATGGTTTAAATGCTGTAGAAACTGTGTAACTGCTGTTTGTCTGTGTGTCTGAAGAAGTTACTTTACTTAAAGTGACGAAAACATGAGAACAATTTTTATTAAATTGATTTACGTTAAAAGAAAGTGTTTTTGGGGATTAACATCTTTTTCTGCTGGCTATTGTTGGGCTCCTGTTCTGTTTTGGATTGTTTATATATGAATATGTGTTTTAGCATGATTTTAAGCACTGATGAAGAGTTAGATGCTATTAAACTTATTTTTACATCACTTTGTGAGTTCCTTTCGCTTTTTATTCTTGTACTGTTTTGTTTGGAACTCCACACTGGGTGTTTACCAGTTTGTTTTTTTTTTTGCTTTATTATGGGATCACTGGACAGTGTCTGAAATGGGTCCTTGTGTATCAGTCCATAACCCAAGTTAACAAACATTAAATAACTTCAAAGATGAAGTCATTTATCTACTGTTATGGCAGATATTTGCAGTTAGGTACTGTTCCATTTATAACAGTGTTAAAATCAACTGATTACCTCACTTAAAATCTTAAAATATCTTAAACAATAGGTTAAACAAAAATGATAAACAAAACCAATGTAAATGCAAATATTTTGCCACACTCTACCTTACGTAGTGTTCAACCATCAGTTATTTTCTTAAGCTTGACCGAAAAATAAAAAAAACAAAAAAACAAATAATAATAGCCAATATCATTTTCATTTGTAGATGAGTCCTTGGAGTACAGATACAACATTCATGTGGTCATGAGATAATTTATGTGTCACTGCATATGCTTGACTACCAAATTGTTTTCCCATGATTTATGAATCAATATATGTTTCAGTTCCTCCAGATTACAGCTGTTTTTTTTAGTATCACGTTCTGCTAGGGTATTTTGTCTGTAAGAAATGGAAAAGGGGAGTATCAGCCCCTACAATTGCAAATACAGTTGCATGCAAAACTGTAAGGCAAACCCATTCATAAACTTTCACATTGGCAGCTAGAGAATTTCAATCAAATTAAAGCATTCAGAATAGGGAGAATTTTTAGTTATTCTTTGAATCTCAAAACACTGGCCTTCCACCTCTGTCTGGACTCTAGTGCAAGTTTAGTCTATGATCCTGGTATGACAAGGAAGCAGTTTTCCTGTGTCTCAGTAGCTCCTTATAGCAGTAAGGCACAGTGTGGCATGCCTGGAAAGGATAGCATTCCTAAGATATCGCCTCCTATGCAAATTCAGACTATTGGATCTATTGCCAAAGCTGCTCAGGAAGCAGCTAATCAATTACATGGTAGAAGTGGAGTTCACAACTACAGGCAAAGATGCAACACCTATTTTATCTTTAGTTATACAAAAACATTTTCCTCTCCATGGGTACAGCTTTGACTTTAGATCAAGCAATTATCTGTCAGATTTGATAATTCATATAACATTTTGAGTGATTTAAATAACAGCAATGTTAGATACAACCAAATGGAGTCTTAAAATAAGCATCAGAAGATTATTATTTTGGCATTGACATTATGACTGCATGTTATGAACTTTCAATGTAAGACAATTCAGGAACAAAATCAACAACTTTAAGCAACTGAAAGGAGTATGGCAGAAACACTAGCGTTTGGAGTTCATGGCAGGCTAAAAGTTCCTGAATTGTGGGACTCATCTCTTGGATTGCAGAGGGTATTTATAAGGTGCTTGTTGCCTTTGAAGACATATTCATAAGAAGCAGCTGCCAAATTACAACAGTTAGAGAACACTGCCAAAGGCTGCATATGTCATCTCAAGGTCAAGCCTCCCTACAATCCACTATTATTAAATATTTATTCATTTCAAGATGAAAGAATCCTTTTATTTGTTTTTTGAGAAAAGATGGATAACTGTTGAATATGTTATTATTCCATTTTTTTCTGATCTACACATTGAACTGGTAAGACAACCTTAATCACCTCTAGCTTAAAAGAAAATTCCATGATTCAAGAACATTAAGAGTTCTTTTTGTGTTTTGTATAAGCTATTCCTTATTTGGAAGTGTATATCATTGCTGTTTGACTCAATTTGTAAAAAATAATATGAATGCAGATTTTTGAAACTAATAAATTGCTTAACTTGCATGTTTGGCAACAGTTGTGCCACCAATTAATGTTCTTTCCTGATGTTGCTTATTTTTCATATTTTTATTCACATCTCTTCATTTACACCAGCAATTTCTTTCATAAGGTGAAAGTTTTGAAACATGTGGAGAATAAATCTAAGATGACTTCCCTCCTTAACTTAGCAGAAGCATAAGGGCATCAAGCAGGAATGGAAATCAAACCAGAAATAGATAAAAACCAGGCAGCAACTGAATGTGCCAAAAACAAAATAAAGACTATAAGGTGAAGGATCAGACGAGAAGGCAAGAAATGTGGAAAAATCATAAATACAGTTGCAAGTATAGAAAACATCTTGAAGAACCTCATGTTGATCAGGAATGAATGCAGGAATGGTTAAACAGAGGCAAATTTAAACCAAGAGATGAAAGGTTAATATCGGTGGTCCAAGATAGTGGGCTGCGTACATGTTGGTTTATAAAGTCCATTGAAGACATGGGAGAAACAGACAAATGTAGGTTTTGTAAAACTGAAATGGAAACAGTTGCACACCTCGTTCCTGGTTGCTACATACTAATGACAGAAGGACTGTATACTGAAGGGCATAATAATGTGGCAAGACTGTTGCACTGGGGATTGTGCAAATATTATGGTACTGAAGTGGCTGAAAAACACTGGAAATATGAGCCACAAAGCATCATAAAAAATGAAG
The DNA here is from genome assembly GCF_019279795.1 of Protopterus annectens. Lineage (NCBI taxonomy): Eukaryota > Metazoa > Chordata > Ceratodontiformes > Protopteridae > Protopterus > Protopterus annectens. The sequence goes on from NC_056746.1 coordinate 569,859,557, forward strand.
ATGTCTACATCACATGGGATCATCCATTACCAACAGTTCAAAAGATAGATGCTAGAAAACCAGATATAGTGGTCCAAGAGAAGAATACAAGAGTAGTATTGATCATTGAAATTGCCAACCCCAGTGACTACAGTGTGTTGTGTACAGAGACACACAAATTCATAAAATATCAGGATCTGCAGGCAGAAATGATAGCAATGTGGAAGAAAGATACCCAGACAGTTCCAATAGTAATAGGAGCAACGGATCTTATAAAAAAGAATTTATAATCGTATTTAGATATGTTACCAATACATGTAACTCTATATGAACTGCAGAAGGAGTCATTACTGGGCACATTGCCGTGCTGCGAAGAGCACTACTGGCTGACATCAAAGATTGAAACAAAACTAATTTCATGAAATTTAATTGTACTTTGACTTAGGAATGGGGTCCATTCCCGTCATGGTAGTATTAAGCCAAAAGACCTGGAGAAATTCAAAAAGAAATTTCTTTCCTTTTCATTTTCTTTCTTGTATTTTAATTTTCGTTTTATCATACCCTTGTTTGTAATATTTTCAGATTTAATTCTTTGGGTCAACATTTTTGCATCTTTACTTCACTTTTCCCATTAAGTCACTCAGTTTCCTGGAATACTTGGCCTTAATGTGACAGCATTTTCAGGGTATGAAATGTTACTTTGACATGTATTTAGCAAAGTAAATCAATAAAAATTTACTTACAGGTGACACAGTTAGAGGAAAATCATATTCAATATGTAAATCACATGTGCATATAAAATACTTATTTTAGCAATCTTTGTACTAGAAAAACTGCAATATTTATTATATATAAAATGGTGTCCCCACTGAACTATCTCCTCAGTGTATTGGCATAAGTGAAAAGCTTTATTATTGATTTATAATTAAATTTGACCCATTTAGAGTTGCTAAAGTTTGCTTTTGGAAAATTGAAAACTCTATGTATGTTTGTTCTGGTGTGGGCTGCACTTTTGCAACTGTCTTATATAATTATTCATATTCCAAGTTCATATACTCTTAGACAAAATGGCATGTCCAGTTTAACAGATTGTAGAAATCCATTTGAAGTTTGAATTTAATAAGAAAACAAGAGGCAGAAGGTCTTAAGCTGACTAGGTTATTGGAGTACAGTATAAAATTAGTTGAGGAATATCAGACGGGGGTAAATCAGTAAACATAACAAAATGAAATAGACCCAGGACTGAGCCTTGGGGAAACCCCGAGGTAAGCATGCTGGCAAAAGTAGTAAAGGATACAGTCTCACTTGAAAGGATCTACCCTAGACATAACTTTGGGACTTGACATCCATGCATGGTTTAAAGATTAGTCACATCATACATTCTAAAAGTTTATTTTATTGTAATTATTCTAGTGATAGTATAAGATCAACAAATGCAAGTGCACCTACCAGTATCCAATTATCTAGTGCAAAGAGGATAGATTCTCTAAGGGTGAGCAAAGCTGCCCTTTACTATACTTAGTCCATGTTGCCATGTAGAAAGGAGGCCATAACACTTGAGATATTTAATAGGTTCCTATCAGATTAGCCTTTTTAAGTCATTTGACCATAGTGGGAAAAATGGTGATTGCTTTATAATCTGAGGAAAAGTATGGTATGGTATGGTAGAGATTGGCAGAGAAAGACTAAGGCAGATTTCTACATGGAAGGGAATGCAATTTGATGTATGGATTAGTTAAAATACATATGACAAATGAGGAATATTTAAGAAATCTTTGCAGAGCTTAAGGAACTAGTGAAAATCCTGTTACTGTTCATTTCCATAGTCATGAAGGTATTTCAAGAGGGTCTATATTACTGCATCAAAAAGGTTGTTAATCAAACAGCTTTATAATCGAAAATGCCATTAACAGAAGTCGCATTTACCATCTCTGAGATCGCACTACAGTGAGGAAAGGGCAAATTTTCTGATCTTCAATGTACCATGATCTCACAATACACCTTCTGTTAACGGCATTTTCATTTATAAAGCCGTTCGATTAACGGCCTTTTTGATGCAGTAATATAGACCCATTTCAAGATGCTCACTAACTTTTATACAAAGTACCCTTTCAAAACTGAGAGGAGAAAAACAGAAGCTCTGAATCTGATACTTGGGGCATCATAGCGAAAAGAAAGAGGTATAAGGAATATTTACAAATTTGTATTAAATGCTTTCAGTCCTTCCAAGGGCTGCTGATTCTATACTTATATCCTACACTATTGTCCAACAGGTATTTGTTGGTTAGCCCAGTCTTTCCTTTATATAACAGGCAGTACCTGTCAATGAGGCCATATGGGAGTAGCTAGCATTATTTTCAGAGACAAGGCCACCCATCCAGATTGCTGTGCCTAATATATTCATAACAACCTCAGCACAGCAGACATCTATAGGCCAGTCTCCACTGTAACTTGCAGCAGCTAAGAAGATATATAGTACTAAAATGACAGCAGTTTTATGAAGCTTTTGGTGAGAGCATGTAAGTTTACTGGCAATGGCACAAAGGCATCATGTGCAGCCTACATTTGCCACAGGCTCTGACCCAGAAGCATACCAGCCCCTGTCATATGACAAAAAAAAAAAACAGTTGCTAATATCCACCACATCTCACATCCATGAAAAAGGCGGCATCAGTCTGGGCTAGGTCTTTGTATACCTACTTCATGTCAGGATCAGAAAAATAAGAGTGCAATGAAAATACACCTGAAACTTAATAGAAACCAACTGGGCTAAACACCCCCCCCAACGCGCGCACGTGCGCACACACACACACACACACACACACGCACACACACATAATCAACAAGGAGAGATGAAGCAATACATAGACAGTACTCACACAAAAATACTGTATCATGTTTTTTTTGGGAAATGAAAGTGTACTGGATTTAATTTGTGTAAAGCAATACTTCACTTCCTTTTTTTTTTAACATTATCAAAACATTTTATTACACGTTAAACAAGACAAAGCAACAGAGTGAAGAAATAGCCCACAAACAATTCAAAGGTGATGAGAACAATAATGAAATCCCCCCATAAATGACCTTAAATGTTATAGAAGGTTAGCTTTAAATTGACTAATTCTACTTTATTTTCCTTTCCTTTCCCTGATACAAAGGGGAATCTGATCACAGGAACATTATATAAAGAATTTTATCTCTCTACAACTAAAATGTTGAACACTGCATCAGCTGTATATTATTGATATATTTCTTTTATTCCAGATAGCACACCCATGGAGCTCTTTCCTGATAAAGTTTGGTTTCTGATTTACAGTTATTGATTTTTCTTCTTCATTCATCAAGTTCATTAAAACCCACCTAACATAAGAAAAATACGCTCTACCAAACACTTTAAAATTGAACAATTCCAAAATGAACTCAAATCTTGTAACTGGAACCCCTTAAAATCACTTCCACTTAATGATGCTGTATTATTCTTTAACTCAACCTTCCTTGCCATTCTTGACAGACATGCTCCAGAACGTACCATTAGAATGAAAGCAAACACAGCTCCATGGCTCTCTCCTGAAACTAAGAAACTAATACTCTCTAGAAATAAAGTCTGGGCCAAATGGAGAAACCATAGAAACAGCTCTGACTTTCTTTACTTCACCCAGCTTAGAATCGTGCCAAAAAGCTATAATCTCTGACAAAAGAAAGTACTACTATAGGCTTCAAGAAACCAATCTAAATAAACCTAAACAATTCTGGTCATCAGTCAATAGACTCCTGTCACCAGGAACAACCAAAACTCCCTCACCCCTCGATGCTGACCCTAACACCCCTCATCTAACCGCAAATGCATTTAACTCTTTTTTTCCGAATCTATTCAAGCTCTTGCTAGACAACTGAACACTAACAACTTCTATCCCCCAAACAATCTAACAGACACTGGTCACAACTTCTCTTTTCAACCTATCCCTACCTCTTTCATCTATAAACTTATTTACAAACTGAAACCTTGTACTCCCTCTGCTGACAAACTCCTTCTCTTTATCTTCAAAAGGCAGCCAGAGAAATTGCAGTCCCAATATCTATACTCATCAATAGGACAATCCAAGAGGGAACTATCCCGATGTCTGGAAAATCTCCCATATTATCCCTCTACACAAAGGAGGTAACTCTATTGAATACGCCAACTTTAGACCAATTGCTCTTCTCTCACCCTTAGCAAAGATTATGGAGAAATGTATACATCAGCAACTTGTTCAATACCTCTCACTACACAACATTATAGCTAATTGTCAACATGGCTTTAGACCCCATCATAGTACAACCACTGCTCTCCTTTCCTTTGTAGATACTATCAATAGTAACCGCAATAATAACCTTCTCTCTTCTGCTCTATTCATTGACCTCTCCAAAGCCTTTGATATGGTTAACCACTCCTCTTTAATTCACATCCTTGAATCCTCTCATTTGATAATCTTGCCATTAAATGGTTTAGCTCTTATCTGAAAAACAGACAACAAGCTGTTCTTTGGGATAACCATATCTCATCATTGTTGCCCATTTCCATTGGAGTCCCTCAGGGTTCTATTCTTGGTCCTCTTCTTTTCTCCCTCTATATAAATGACCTTCACACAGTAATCCCTCAAGCTACCTGTATCCAATATGCTGACGATTCTACCATTATTTGCTCAGCATCTTCCTGTTCAGATCTAATCTCTCTAACTCAAAATACTTTCACCACTGTCGAAACATGGTTTACTAGACGGTATCTCCTTCTTAATGCTAAAACCAAACTACTTCTCTTCTCCCCAACCTCTCGGACCTCCCCACTAAACTTCAACATCTTGTCTAATAATGCCACTGTCATCACCCTGACTCTACAACTAAACTGTTAGGAATAACTATCGATAATAATCTCACTTTTGATCATCACATCAACACCACCATCAAATCAGTTAACAGAAAAATAGGATCCTTATACATATAAAACCTTTCTAACCCCAGCTACCAGAGCTACTATCGCCCACTCTCATCTCTTATCCACTTTATCTTATGCATCTCCAATCTTTACCAACCTTAAGAAAGCTAACCTAAACAAACTAGCCATTTGCTACAATAACATTGCCAGCGCCACAGGAAACCCCTTCAGAACCCATCACTGTCACAATTTGAGACTTTTAGGCTGGCTGGAATTACAAAACTACCTTACAGTCTCACAACTCACTATTGCCCACAAAATACTGCACCAACCTGGAAACAACCCTACACTCTCTCAACTATTAATCCCTTACAACAATCTAACCTCCCTTAGATCCTCCTGTAAACTCTTGATCAGTTCTACAAAGTCCAACAACTCAGCTGGCAACTCTCTTTTCACAAATTCTGTAGGTAGGATATGGAATCTGTTACCTAGGGATATAACACTAATTACTTCTTTGCCTCTCTTCAAACATAAAATTAAACTGTACTTCCAAGAACACTGGCTTTGTTCTTGTAGTACACCTGACTAACTTTCTTCACTCTACCCTATCATCTCATCTACTCTGATTTTTAACCTATCTCTTCAGATCCTACCTAGACTAGCCTCTGCACTTGGACTCCTCTATCCCGTATCTACTACTCTCTTCCCTTTCCCTCTCCTCCCACTATCCTCCATGTTATAAACCTTTGTATTGTGCTACCTTTTCTGTCCTTACTAAATTACTACTCCTGCTTTTTGTAACAATATGGGATTAGGAATTCTTTACAGTATTTAGTATTTTAAGTATTAGACATTTTCTGTAAAAATGATGTAATTTATGAACTGTACACTTCTGTAAAAATGCTTCTGTATTGTTAATATTCTGCTTTCAATTAGTTCTTAGATCCTTATAAGCTGTATCTTATAGTAATTGATTTTATGTAATGTATCAGTATATAGTGGAGCTTTTCTCCTCGGGCCTCTGCTGAAAATGGACATGTATCCAGCCAGACTAGCCCGGTCAACAAATGTAAAATAAATAAATAAAATAAATAAAAGTTGTACTATTTCTTTCAGATTTACAAAGATCCCATTTCTTTTATCTCATAGTCATTCCCTTTCTTGAAATCATCATCAATAAATAAAATCGTTCATAGGTTCATAGGTGCTTACTAGGCTATTGATCTGTTTGGATCTAAAAAAAGCCTACCCTGCCATTCCCATGTTAGCTTTTAGTCTTTATATTTTGTGTACAAATAATACAGAGGTTGGTATATGTATATATATATATATATATATATATATATATATATATATATATGGGTTCCCTTTAAATCATCGAATGTTCAGAACATCGATGTTCTGATCATCGAGACCAGAACATCGATGTTCAGAACATCGAAGGTTTAAAGTGGAAGTGCCAGGTAAGTGAGATTTTGGCATGTTGGGTGTGTATGCAGGGCGGCAAGGTGCCCTGCATGTTGTGTGTGTGCCATCTGACTCTTGGCATTGCAGGTAGGTTACGGGAAATCTCCCGTTTAGCACTACCGCATATAGCGGTAAATGGGAGATTTCCCTTACCCCACTGTAGTGCGATCTCAGAGTTGGAATATTAAAGTAGGGGGCACAGCCCCCCACATGGGGGGTGCAGGGGGGGGTGAAGCATAACTTAGTGTTTGTGATTTTTTTTTTTATTTTATGGTTCATTTTGAACTTTCAATGTTCTGAATATCGATGTTCTGGTCTCGATGATCAGAACGTCGATGTTCTGAACATTCGATGATTCAGAGTGAATCCATATATATATATATATATATATATATATATATATATATATATATATATATATATATATATATATATATATATGTTTTGATATTTACATGTTTTCCCACTCCATGATGGACAAGGGTATTAAACCTAGGGTGAATTTCTGGTTACCCATCCATTCATTCAAATTACATTTGAATAAAGTAAAGGAAGTTCTTTGTTATATGTAGAGTAGAAGACAGTTCCACAGAAGTGGAATTTTCTGTGATACATTCCTACTGCTCTAATATGTTATCTATATTGCAGAAGAGATTGAAATCCCTTGAGTGGATGTTTATGCCACCATTGGCACAAACATCCATTAAACATCAATTTTAAACATCCATTAAACATTAATTGTAATCAATAGAACTATCCACGAAGCCTATATCCCCCACATCTGGAAAATCTCCCACATTGTCCCTCGTCATAAAGGGGGAGATTCCACTGAACTTTCAAATTATAGGCCTATAGCCATTCTGTCTCCCTTGGCTAAAATAATGGAAAAATGTATCCACAAGCAATTTCTTGCCTATCTGAATTAAAACACTCTCCTAGCCCCCTCCCAGCATGGATTTAGACCTTGCCATAGTACAACCTCAGCCCTTCTCTCCTTCTCCAATACAATAAATCAAAACTGTAACGACAACAAGCTCTCCTCAACCCTCTTTCTTGACCTATCCAAGGCATTTGATATGCTAAAGCACCAGCTACTCTTAAACACATTAAAATCACTCTCCATAGATAACCTAGCAATTACCTGATTTCATTCTTACCTAAGTGACAGACAACAAGCTGTACTATGGAAGAATAACCTATCATCCCTTTTACCAATAACACTTGGAGTCCCACAGGGATCTATATTAGGTCCCCTCCTATTCTCCATATTCATTAATGACCTGTACAAAGTCATCCCTGATACAACTTGTATTCTGTATGCAGATGACTCAACTCTAATCTGCTCTGCCACCTCCCCCACAGATTTACAATCCTTATCCCAAATCACTTTCAACAAAGTAGAGAACTGGCTCACTGGTCGCAGACTACTATTAAACCCAAATAAAATGAAATTATTACTCTTCTCCCCCACTCGCAAGGTCCCCTCACCACCTCTCACCATAATATCTAACAATGGTACCATAATTTCCCCAGAACCTGGTACTAAACTACTGGGAGTGGTCATCAACAACAACCTCAAGTTTGATGCTCACATAGACAAAACTATTAAAACAGTTAATAAAAAATTAGGCTCTTTATACAGGATTAAACCATTCCTAACCCCATCTGCTAGAACTGTTATTGCCTGAACATATCTGCTATTGACCCTTCTTTATGCCTCATACATCTTCGTAAACCTAAGAAAATCAAACCTCAATAAATGTACTAGGTGCTACAATAACATTGCCAGGTTTGCCACAGGATCAGCTTATAGAATCCATCACTGCCTTAACCTTCAATTGTTAGACTGGCTTGAACTACCGTATCAACTGCCATATAACCAACTAATAGTACTTGTTCACAAAATCCTCTACCAACCAGACAGTACATCCATACCGAAAATATTATTACTCCTACAGTAACCTAAAATCCCTTCGCTCTTCCAAAAAATTGCTAGTGCAAACTGTTAAAACCAAAAATTCAGCTGGTGAATCACTCTTCTCCAGCTCTGCCGGTAAAAACTAAAACCTACTTCCTGCTGAACTCACCACTGACCCCTCCTTATCCCAGTTCAAAAAATCCCTTAGGAAATACCTAAAAATGCAGTGGCTTTGTCCCTGTACAAACCCTGACTAACCCCCACTCAAACATAATTCGTAAATGAAAACCTCATTACAAGAATAAAACTTTCACTCTCTGTTTGAAATTCTGTGTGTCACCCACCTACTGGAAAGATTTAAAGTTAACACTACACCATGTATGATAACCACCTTAATATATGTATTTTCCTTTTTCAGATGAAATCTTTAACGATTTCTTTCTCAGCTACTTGCTTCCAAACTTTGCTGTGTGTATGTGAGAAAAACATGTACCTGTGTGTACATATCGTTAAACAAATCTCAGTTTTGTGATAACTCACTGTAATAATTTCACTGTATTTATACTTGTTTTTGTACATTTGGAGCTTTACTCCCCGGGCCTCCACTGAAAATGGACCTGTATCCAGTCGGACTTTCCCGGTTAACAAATGTAAAATAAAAATAAATAAATAATAAATAAATAAATTGGACTTGCAAATGTTTAATCGGTCACACAAGATAGAGTATGTTGAAGTTCTATATGTGAGACAGAGGTCACCTCTCAGTAATCTGTATGATAGTGAGAAGAGGGACAAGACTTTGAGATGATCTGCATAGTTTTCATGATTTAGGCCCTTAAGTGAAAAAGCTTTGTGGTCATTCCAGTTGCGATGTGTGTTTGGACAAGTACATACCAAAAGGCATAGTTTGACAGAATCCTGGAACAAATTCTATACAATTTGGGATTAATCGTTTAACTTAATATTACTAAGAAAATAGTCAGACTCAAAGTTTGCAGTTGCAAATTGTGTTTTTCTATTAGCCATTCCATGACAGAGCAGGTTTAATGAGGATGGGCCCCTTTGCACTTTTTAGAATGCATTTTATAACCTCTTAATATATAGATTTTAATCATTTTATTGTCTTTGCTTGAAGCAGTCTGTGTTTAAAATCAGGAAACTTCAAAGTCTGACATGCTGCTTTATTTGTTCAATGTTATGTTTAATTTTTCTGTCTAACAAGTTGTTCATGACTTATCACCATCAATATCATTAAATGATGAACCAAGGTAATTATTTATGCCCCATTAAATGGTTAAGGTGTCATCCGTTGCATGAGATGTTAAAATAAGGTTACATCTGTATGAGATGATGGATGTAAAAAAAAATCCCATGACATCTGTGATACCCCTGCACTGGCCAGTAATTAAGGAGCCTCAGTCCTCACCACTGGTAATAGTGAGGGATGTACAATATAGGAAGATGACAAGTACACACACAGTAAAGTACAATTTCCTTTATGGGCACACAGAGACCACAGTCAGTCTGTGGCTGGTTTTTCCTTCTTTCTCCAGATCCACAAATAAGATTCCCCACTGGCACAGCTATAGGGTTAAGATCTCAGCTGAGGGGTCAAGCCAAGACCTCCAGCACCCTCTCTGTCCAAACAGTGCTTCATGTCCCTGTCCAAGTAGCTGATACATACACACTTTGAGATTTGATTTATATACAAACACACAGACACTCCTGGGGAAGGCTGGCACAGGTTTACTAGCTATCTCCTCTTCTGCCCAGACTATAAGATATTTATCATTGCCACCAACCCCTAATTATCAACTACTATAAGGCCCTTACAAAGGGTGTCCAATCCTACTGTGTAATGTCACTATTATCTAAATGGTAGTTTTGGCCAAGACTTGCAAGATTATTTAGGAGTGGCCTGTACAGTGTCACCAAATACATATGCAAGTACTCTAAGAACTTAAATATGTCACACAAATATCAGCCACAAAGATAGGTTTAAATATATTTGATAATAAATAGTAAAAGAGCAAGACAACACTCAAACAACACAGTAACTACAGTATCCAAAATCACAGAAAACATTTTAAAACAACATTGCAGGACAGTCTCAAATAAAGAAAACATCTAAACTAATCTTTACTATATTCCTATCTATATCTAAAAGAGATACTATGCCCTAAGTCTTACTTGCAGAGCAAATGCAGATGGTGATGATGATGAGTGGATGTTCTTGCTAGGTCCAAGACAAAATGCAGTCTCTCTCTGAGAAATTTCTTAAATCAATATCAAACACTACTGCTGGGTTAGCTTGAATGACATTACTTTTGTCACCTGACTTCAGTTCCCAGGCTAACACAGAAGCTAACAGAATTAAACATTTCTGTGTGAAAATATATATATCTCAGATGTTTGCTCAGAAGTGGAAGTGATAAAATAATAAAACACTTTTAAATTTTAGACCTAGTAATTACTTCTGTCCAAGACAATAGAAAAACCTCTAGCTCTAGACATTGTGTCTGCTTCACTGAAACTGAGAGATAACACAATCATAAAACAATTTCAACTTATTTTCTTAAAGTTTTGTAAGTTAATCTTCTATGTTCCAGCAGGGTATGGTGTGGTTACATTCTTGAAGCTCAGTACATAACATACAGTTCTGTATAAATCATACCAATATTCACAAATGACATAGAATCATTTACAAAATTCCAGATAGCTGAGCTGGCAGTGTCACAGCACCAATTGGAAAACATTGGAGGAATTTCTCCAGTGTCTTGGTAAACTTACTCTGTCCCCTGAAAAAGAGAACTTAGGCTTAGTCAAAGAAACCTGGTCCATGCAACTAAATGAAGTAAGTAATTAAATAAAGTAATATATATAGTTGCACAGTAGTTAACTCATATAAAGTTCATAAAATACTGAGCTTCATGAAAACGCAGTGCTTATAAAATTATAAACATTATAGAAACACAGATTTCAATGGCAGATACTGCTTTCTCAAAAATGTGTTTCTTCTTTCAACTCACTACTCTGCAGTACATGTTCTTTACTTATTTTATTTTACTATACTGCTTGCTTCAGGAAAACTGCTTAAATTGTTTACCATCCTTTCATTGAAATAATATTTCATTGTGACTTTTTTAAAGAGATAAGCAGTGTAGTTTCTGACTGAATTCTTCTTATATAACTCTTTTTGAAGGATGGTGGGCACTTGTACTCTGTTGATACCCTTGAGGTACCTACAAGCTTCAATCACATCACCTCTCTGCCTTCCTTCTTAAAGAATGCACGTGATAAACTCGAGTATCAATCATTGTGTGGTGTTTAGTGCAAACAATATCTGTTGTCCTTCAGTGATACTGCCCATGTTTTGTCTATGTCCTTTTAGTGACTACATTGCCATAACTGCACACATAATTCCATATTAAAAGTCTTGCCAGCTATATTATTTTCTTTGTATTACATTGAATTTAAGCAGCTCACATGCCTTTCAGTAGTTGCTTGTGTGACTTCTTGTCGTTAACAAAAAATCATACGTTTCTGCAAAGCTGCTTATAAAGACATTAATGGCTGCTGTCTGCACTGACTCTTGCCAAAATATAATGTACTTAAGATGGAAGCTTAATAGCATCAAGTAAATAAAGTATTGTTACTGCTCACATCACATACAGTGTCCCATCATATCTTATGCATGTACATATCTTGTGTAGTACCCAGCAATATAGTTACTTTCTAGCACTACCAAAATACACCTTTCCCACTGCTAGGTATTAACGACATTATAACTACACTCATAAAGGGCAGATTCTATAACATCCTTTCATCCGAATGGATTCCATTTGCTAAGACCCTCTGTATCCCACTGCCTAGTCAATGTTTTATGTAAGGTACCACTCTAAATCCCACTCCAAGCCCTCCACATTTGCTCACTAATCTCATGGCAGAGGGTTCATAAAGCTGAAGCAACCATGGCTGAAGTCCTTCTTGAGCTGTTATTTTGGTTACCAGTGAAACTTGTGAAACATTTTTTTTCTCACCACAGTCTCTATGTGCAAGATAATATTGTTATTCCATCACAGAATAACAGTCAAACAAAACTATTAATCTATTTGCAAAATCATCTTTATTGCAAAACTCTTTGGCTTCAGGGTTGACTTCACTTCAAAGAAGAAGTGCTAAAAAAAGTGCATCCACAAAAGGTTTAAATAGCCTTCCTGAGCCTGTTAATTCCTTTTTATTAAATACATAAGAAAGAGCCTGGAATACATTGAAATCTTGCTATCCAATACAAAGATTTATTTTTATCTCTCTTATATAAGTAGTCAACAACACATCCCCTAGTGCACTTTTTCAGTTAGTTCAGTTATTTAAACTAGCTAGGCACATGGTCTTGTATTTTGATATATGCTACAGTTCCTTCTTCTGCTGTAACATCTTTTTTAAGTCTCAAAATGAGACCTTATCTGACATTTGGGGAAAGTCTTAAACCTTCTGGAGTTCTGTTATGTACCAAACTAAAATGTTTAGCCACTGAATTCCTTCTGAATTATCATGCATGCCCTAAGCATGTCCCCAGATAAGCAAATATTAGAAACAGGACAGTTACGTAGTAAGCAATAAATTACTGCTCTTCTAGCATAGCTGAAGTGACCAACATATGTAAAATGTCTCCCATTTATCTAAACTTATGCTCCTGGTACTATGTAGCTGTTGGTGGAACACTCATGCACAAAATGGTGTCCACAGTTTCACCAACTACTTTCTACCTGAATTTATACACACCAAGGTGATCCAATGCTTTAACTGGGTGATATTCAGAATCATTTGCATCTTTCACAAGGTTGCCTTGCATAAAGGTAAAGTGATCTGTAAAATAATGTTGCTCAGCTGCACAATGACTAGCAACTGAGCAGTAAAATTTCTCCTGTACTGCATGCAGTAGAGTATGGGCACAGACTCTATAAAGTAAGCATCTTTGTTACTAATAAAGTGTGGATGGGCTTGTGGTTGTCACATTACTTTTCCAGTGAGGAGTGCTACAGTTTTAAACAAGCAAACTTTTTGATTCGTTTAAATTGTTCTGTTTGCCGTCACCTTGTTTTTCTGTGTCTAGGTTCATTTCTGTAGATTGTGCACCATTTCATGTGCTGATCATGCAATGCAACTTCTGTAAGCGGTGTATGAGCCAATAGCCAAACTGCACCCATTTACTTCAACAGGGAATGGTGTTCCCACTGCTTGAGCTTCTGAATGGCCACTTGCAGCTCAGAAACTTTTACCAGGAGTAATTAATGGAATTCAGAATCATGCTAATGACGCGTGTCTGAATTGCAGTATATCTGTGCAGTACAGCTTTGCCAGTATGTGCAGACAGTGCTGTTTGCATGTGGAAGATATGTCAGAATACCATCTGGCATTTCTATACGCCACCTTGAACTCCACAGAAAACACCGAGTATAAACTTAGAGAGAACTCATGTAATGCTGCATTTACCTGGTTTATTTAAGGAACAGAATCTATAATAAAATTAGTTAAGTTAATGTGTTTTCTGCTGTTGCAACAGGAAAAATATTTTTTGTAATCACTTTCAGGCCTTTTTAACTGCACCAGAAGTTCTTAATGATCTCTTCTATCAAAAAGCTCTTCAAATATCTGTTCAACAGTTTGCTCAAACATTTTTCTCTATAAATCTCACAGTTGGTACAGAAGGTTAATACTATGAGCTGTAGTTTCTGTGCTACAACATTTGATTCCCCCACTCTCATCTGTCTATGATATTTATTATGGGACATCGAGCAAGTCACTTAACCAGATAGTGCTTAGGGGCAACTGGGAATTTGGGCTTGGCTACTCAATGCTCCCCCAGACTGCAAGGCTGGTAACAACATATGAATGTATTACTAAATGTGAGTGTTCTAAGGAATTTGCCAAATGGCAATGAAATAAACTGCTGTAGGGCAGCCACGGTGGTGCAGCAGTTAGTGTTGCTGCCTCACAGCAAGAGGTTCTCCGGTTCGATTCTTGGCTGGGGTGCCTTCTGTCTGGAGTCTGCATGTCCTCCCTGTGGTTGCATGGGTTTCCTGTGGGTGCTCTGGTTTCCTCCCACATCCCAAAGACATGTTGTAGGTGGATTGGACACTCTAAATTGGCCCTAGGTGTGATTGCATGTGTGTGTCTGCCTTCTGTGGAAGGTTGGGCATTGGGCTGGCAACTCGACATTGTAAAACTCCACTGCCAATCATGAGCGGACAGGTGATCCACTGTGGCGACCTCTAAATGGGAAAAGCCAAAAGAAGAAGAAGGGCATTGGAAATGGTGGCATAAAGAAACCTGTCACTTTTGTTAGACTTCCTAGTCATTCGTGCACAAATGTAGCCATTATGGATTCACATTATGCATATCTAAAATTTTATAACTGTGCAACTGATGCATATCTAAAATATTATAAATGTCCAACTGACCTCACTCATAAAGCTGAGTCCTGTAACATATATTTGAAAAGCAAACTGATAGAGCTCATAAAACTATGCATGACAGATAAATAAATCAGTCATTAATAAAACAACCTTGTTCTGAAAAGATGGATGTGTAGCAAAATTACTCCATCTGACCCATCAATGCATAGCCAGGGTCTATAGTCAGATGTAAACAGAACTCTGCAAAACTTAAAAAAAATGTCATCACTTAACAATAATTCCAATAACCTCTATAACAATTCAGTCCTGGAGCCTGGAAGTTGGAACAAGGATACAGTCCCTACTCTTTAAAACACAATGCATATTTAGTTAATAAATGAAAATTAATCAATCTATGCTAGCAAAAACAATAATGTCACCATAATATTTTAATTAATTTCAAAAACATGAAAAGAATACCTTATCTAATAAATTAACATTTTTAACATAAAGCTGAATGTTAAAGTCCAACAGCATGGCCAATTTCCAGGCAATTATTAGTCTGAGAGACTATAACCTATCTGGTAGATTTTTAATAGATTTATGTACCTAAGTGAGACCATAAAATAAAGGTATTCTTTGTTCACAATTATTGACTTTTTTTGTTTGTCAGTACTAATGTGTGCTAACACTGGGTGTGGTAACAATGACATTTGTCACTGATATGATAACATTGGGGCCTTTTTTCAAGAATATGTATTTAACAGGAGTGAGTTAAACTGTAATAGATTTTCAAATATTAATATTTTGTGACTATAGCCTTATAACCTCATTTATCTTCTGGTTTAATAACCTGTTCTCACAAGTTGCATCATTCAGGTTTTTACAAAACTCTCTAAAGTATATCTGACATGGGGAGTAGTACAGAATCCTGAAAGACCAAATTCCTGAAGACCAAAATCCTGAAAACTCAAAACCCTGAAACACACAGGATACCAACACTTACTATATTCTAGCACAAGTATATACAGAAACATATTACCTTCAACTATATGCATGGGGGGGCAAGCCCCCCTGCACCTCCATGTGGGGGGCTGTGACCCCCACCCCGTGCTACTTAAATATAACAACTCCAAGATTGCACGTCAGTACACTAAGTGCAATCTCGGAGTTGATATATTTAAGTAGCAGGGGGTATGGGGTGCAGGGGGCTTGCCCCCCTGCTTATACTTGGAGAAGAGTAATATGGTTTATGTTTTATTTGTTTGTGTATGTGCTTGTGCTGGAATATAATAAGTGTTGGTATCCTGTGTGCTTTCAGGATTTTGAGTTTTCAGGATTTTGAACTTTAAGGATTTTGGTCTCCAGGATTTTGGGCTTTCAGGATTCTGTAGCACTCCCCAACATGACCTTCATGGTATGAATCTATGCCACCTTGGGTCCAGCACCTCAGTAACTTTCAGATACTCCAAAATAGTTTTCTTTAGAAATAATTTTATGATTTTCCCTGTGACTGAGGTTACACAGACAGTGTGACAGATAACTCCTAAGTGGGTCTATATTAGAACACCGAACTTTCAAAACTTCGAGTGTTCTAATATCGAATCCTATTCAACGAAAATTTAAAACATTGAACATACAGAACAGCAATTGTTTTCCTAGGGAAAATATTTGCTGTTCCAAAACACATACACACAACACAAGCACACCAAACAAACAGCAATCCACAAAGATACACCTAAACTCTTACACCTAACCCTACACTAAACTATACATATACCACTAACTATCCATTTACCTTAACCCAAACCCTAACCCTAAGGTCCGTCACTATCGCACAGTCAACTCACCCATGCCCTAACCCTAACTCACCTACCCCACCCTAACCCTCACGTCCACACAATCGCACACTTACCTGACCCCGACCCATAACTTTCCACCACAGTGCTGAAAATACCGAAGCAACAGAAACAGACAACCAAATTCTTTCCCTAGGACAAAATTTGGTTTTCTGTTTTTTGATATTTTCAGCATTCACTGAAAACGGGTCGATATTAGAAGACTCGAAATTTTGAAAGTTCGGTGTTCTAATATAGACCCCTCCTAAGTTCTACTTCCATTCTTGTAAATAGGAATCAGGTCTGTTTACTTTCAGTCTTTATGAATCTTAGCTTTCTCTTAGCTTGTTAAAAATAATCTGTGATAACAACAGTTCGTTGCTCACTTCCCTAAGAATTCTAGATTGAATGCATCAGCCATTTCTTGCTATGTGCATCTTCAGTGGTAGGAGTTCTTTAAGGATTGTTTGCTTACAGAAAAAGCTAGAATAAACACCTTAACCTGGATACTTCAGCTTCTTTGATTTGCTAAGTCTCCCTCCTCTGTACTTCCCTCTTATCTTGTCTGCTCCCCTTCCCTTTCCTCCAACCCCTAAGTTTGTGAAAAACATCAACACAAACACACACACACACACACACACACACACACACACACACACACATGCACACACACACACACACACACACGCACACACACGCACACACACACACACACACACACACACACACACACACACACACACACACACACAGTAAATCACTGTTGCTGTATGCATTGAAACAGCACCAGCAGTTACCAGCAGCACCAATACATTGTTTAACAATCAGCCAGATAAACATCTGCATATCTTTCTAAAGAGCTCTAAGTGCATAATGTCTACATTTACTGACAAATTATAACTTAACAAAATGATTTTTCAGCATTTGTTTCAATATTTTTTTGAATTATCTAAAATGACCTTTAAGCAAATGTATGTTGTAACATCTCTGCTTTGGGCCCATGATCAAGGAGCCTCAATCCTCACCACTAACACTGGTGGAGAACGTTCACTGTGAGTAAAATAGACACACGCAGTATTTTCAGATGTAGCCCTCTGCATCAAGTGCAGTTTCCCTTAAGAGCACACAGAAAATGCAAACTCCAGTCCTAGGGCTGGGCTTCCTCTCCATTTGTGAAATAAGACTCCCCACTGACCAATATAGAGCTGAGTCCTTAACCAGGTGTTCCAAGCCAAGTCCTCCCATACCCTCTCTGTGAAATCAGAACTTTTAGTGTCCCTGGTCAAAGTAGCTGTCACATACACTCTTTTTGAGGTTTGATTTTTACACACACACACACACACACACACACACACACACACATACACACACACACCTGGGAAAGGCTAGCACAGCTTACCTACTCTGACACCTCCACCCAGACTATAAGGTATATTTGCTGCAACCAGAACACCTGAAGCCAGTAGATTTGCTGCAACCAAAACACCTGAAGCCATCTACTTTAAGGCTCTTACCAGGGTGCCCATTACACTTATTAAAATTAATACTTATACAAATGGTAGTGTTTAAACAAGCAGTATGACTTTCAGGACCATGGAGCCACAGTGCCAGTAAACAAAGGCAAGTACTCTCAAAGGTTAAATATTTTCTAAGAAAACAGCCACAATGAAATGTTTAGATATATTTAATAATGAATAATTAAAAAAACACAAAAATACTGAATATCTATTTACAATAAACATTGGGGTTTTAATCACAGGAAATATAAGAAAATTCCAACACAGATGGAAAGACTCAGATACAGAAAAAAAACAACATTTAACTAATCTCACTATATTTTGTAACTGACTGAAGCATTACTGTTTCCTAGTTACTTACTAAAACAAGGCAAGATTATATTCAAATACAATTTCAATGCTGTCTACAAAATGGCATCACATCTGGTCACCTGATTCTGTGGTTCCCACACTACCCTCTCACTAGAAACTGAGTAAGAATCTGGCACTGATTAAAATACAGCTATAGGACTTTACATAATGTTTTTATAGCATCTGGAAAATGTAGAACAATTCCAACATTTACACCCATCCTTCAAAAACTAGCAAGCCATTCTGTGACATCCCAGTGTACCACTTAGTTCACCACTAAGGATAATAGAGCAGGATCCCAGCCCAGGCTTTTCACAGACTTTGCACCTCTGGCTACATTCAGACCTGTGAGATAAAATCTTTATGGCCTAAATCAAGTCATTTAATTTCAGGCTATTTTTCTTAATGTTAGCTGGGCTGAGCTTAACCCCTTACCTTCCAGTATCTTCTGTTAAATATATACATTTCATCAGTTACAATAACACAGTCTGACATACATGTATATTTCTTTTCTGTCCAGCAGGACCCACTGCTGATACATTTTTAACACAAGCAACTTTACAAATACATTTAACACAAGCATCTGTACAAATTAGTTTGATATTCAAATGACATATAATTATTTACAAATCTCCAGCTAGCTATTCTGGCATATGTTACACATGCACTGCCCTACTCCTCCTGGCACAGCTGGCACTACCTCACATCATCACATATGTATCCATTGATTTCTGAAGGTGTGCATAGTTGCATTCATGACTTCAAGATGTGCATGTAAAATAGCACCCCCATTCAAACACAAGCCTGAAGTTTATTATCATTTGTTACGGATCAATTACCAATATCAGACAGTAAATATCATGCAGTGGGCATTAGTGTTCTGTCTACCAGTAGCTGTTTGGCATTTTTGTTAATTGGTTTAGTGCAGCCAGCAGCCCAGCAGACAAAAGTAAGGGTAAGAGCTGCTAATAAGCATCATGATGTTTTCCTGGGCTTGATCCTCCTCAATCTGCATTTGCTTACATACTGATTCTTAGAAAGTTATTTAGCCAGACAGTGTTTCTGGGTTACTGCTGAAAAGAGCCATCTGTACCTAGTGTGTTTATTTGGTTAGGAAACAAGCAGAAAAAGTGAGCAGTCACTTTTTATTAATGTTTGGAATTTTATATAAGGTATACTATATAGTATTACAGTATAGTATTAATAGTGATGTTTTTAAAATAAAATGCTTCAGGTACTCTAAAGCCTATATGCTACCTCTAACAGAAACTTGGCTTAAATCTAAACATTGAACTAAGAAAATATGTAGTCTCCTGCAAGTAGCTTGTCTATCTAAAAGAGCTTTTGGTGTCTTAATACCTCACCCGAATCACCTAGATGTAACTCCTTCTGAAAAACATGTACCCTTATTCTTAAGCACAGAAATACTAGGTGCCTCCCTGAAATTAAACAATCATTCAGTACAAATTATTACTATCTATATTCACAAATGACACTAATATTCTCGAAGAACTGCTAACATGCATCACCTAAAACATTAAGCAAAGTATTATAATTTTCAGAGATGTTAGCATTGACTGGTACTTGGTGTTTAAAACTAAACCCCTAAATATCTCTCACAATGCTATAAATGTATATGGACTTAGCTTACTACTGAACCCACAAAAACTGATAAAGTTACACAAAAAAGCAGTATATTGCATTGGATTTTAATATTAACAGCTAAATATAACTACAGGGGAAGAATTCTCCCTAATTCTTTCGGTGAGCACAACCAAATCTACATACATGTGCTAGAAATTAAAATAATAAAGAACAGCACTTAACATATGGATCAGATCATAAAGATATTTCTCAAAATCTAACTTAATTGTATACTACAACTATACATCTTGAATCCATGAAAATGTCTACCATTACATGGAAGCATAACCTACTGTAATAATACCTTCCTAAGTATCATAAGCTCCCTTGCCCCACTAAGAAAAAAAGAAAAGAAAATACTCTCCAGCTTCTTGTTTAATTACTGAAGTAAAGCAACGTGTCGGTTAAAGAGATAATGCATGGAAAGCATGGAAACAATCTCTGCATGCCCTCAGCACATACAGAACTCTAAGAAATAAAGTCCATGACATTGTTTGCAAACTATTACACACATCTTCAAACTGCCAACTCAGAAAACAAACTGGAAAAGAATCAACAATCTAATAAACCCTGGAACAAAAACATAACCTAACCTAATCTTAAACGAATCAACCATATACAATGCTTGTAGAATAATACTCATTTTGTAAAAAAAGCATATGTATTTCTTTTTTTAAATAGCTTTATTAATGTATCACTTAAGAAAAAGGTAAACATACATTAACAGAAAAGAAAACAAACCATTTTAGCATTTTCCATTTAAATGTAATATACATCACATATATTTTCTTTGCTACTATCATGAGTCCAGCATTACAAGAATTGTTGCATTCCTGCTTTCCCTTAAACCTCACTCCTGCTCCTCTTCCTGAACATTATTATGCATGTATTATTCCCACAATTTGTATTTACTTCTATATAATTGGTTCCTTACTTTCTAAAGCTCTTTTTACCAGTTCTTTTATCTCTTTTATAATATTCAATACCTCAGCTACAGTTGGTGTAGACTTTGATTTCCATTTTCTAGTAGCTGCTTTTCAAGTAATTCAGGATGAGGATTATTTTATTATGTTAACTAATTGATTAATTGTTCACTAATTAATTGGGATGTGTCTGTATAAATTTATCTGATTAAAACAGTTCATACGATTTAACATTTGTTTGTGTAAAGCTGCTTTTTAGGTAGTCAACAGAAATAAACTTAGTAAGGCCTTACTATGTTTATATGATTCAACTCCTGTATCCCAGCTCAAAAGAATAATATCCTGACTTACATCCACTTGCTCACTCAATATTTCAGTTAGAGTAGTTTGTATGGAATTTTTAAAATATGCCTACTCATTAACTCTCAAGACATAATGTTCCCATTTACCTCTTTCTTTTCCATCATTTGCTATCTACCTGAAAAAAAATTCTTTGCTTTCTGCTTGGGGTTTTAAAATACCTATATAAAGACTTCCAAGCAAAGATTCTAAACCTTCTGGTTGCATACTTGGGATCCATAAATATGTTTTCTCATTGTTTTCTTGTAAATTGCTTTTCCAATCTCTTTTCCTAATCTTTTCTAAACTCCTCTGATTGACTCTTATAGTTAACATGCAATATTTTATATGCCATACCAATTATCATTTTTTAACAGTTTCTTCTGTTCTAGATTCAACTAAAAGCTGTACCAGAGCAGATCTTTCACTTAAAATTCCCTTATCCCTTTCTCTTTGTCTGCACTCTGAGATCAAGCCCTGGTGGGGAAAACAGTCTCTAGCCTACAGTCCAAATATCTTCTTGGCCTCATCCCACTCCATTACCTTTCCTGCTTGAATGGTTTGCTCCTAATATCTTCGTTTCTTTACCAGGTTTCTCCAGTAAATTCTAGCCTCCTCTTGTCTAATTTCTGTACCCCTACCTGCAGTCATCCCTAGTGGCAAAATCTCCTTTCTCCATTATTATATTGCCTTAGTTCTTAGAATACTTTCTGCTGCTTTATGAATATAATATTCTGTATGGTTGCTCTTGTAATCCTTAACAATCTGTATCCAAAATCCCATTCTCTGTCTATTTCTTGAACTTACCTCTTGCTTCATCATCATCATCATAACTTTCCACTATTAATTATAACCTTTTGCTTGTGTTATGTATATAAGCCTTAACTGTGTAGCTCTAAAATAACCCTTCTAATCAGGTAAACCTAAACCACCTCATTCTATTAGAAGTATCAACTTATCCCACTCAACCCTTACCCCCCTTCCTTCCCAGAAAAATTCTGTCAATGCTTTATTAATTATTGCCCACAACTTTTCCTCTGGTTGTTAAAAATATGCCTGACCTGTGTATAAGACTAAAGGGACTAAAACAAATTTCACTTCTTGTATCTTACTATACAAATCCATAAATAAGAGTTTCCAGTTTCTCAGTGTTTGTATTATCTTTTGTTTAATCTCTTCCTCACATCCTTAGCTACCATAACAGAAACCTTTTTAATCAATACTCCTAAATACTTAATCTTAATATGTCCCCATAAATATGGGTATTGTGGAACCAATTCATATGCAAGCACATAATTTACAGCTATAGCCTTTGTTTTATCTTCATTAAATTTATATCCTGAAAAAACTTGAAATTGTCCACAACACTGAGATGTCCTTTTCTGGGTTTATCAGGTACAAAATAATGTCATCTACAAATAAAATCAACTTTTCTTGATTATCATATTAATTATATCCTTGTATTTCTGAGTACCCTGGCTCTAAATATAAAGCAAATAACAAAGGGGAAAGAGAATACCCCTGCCTGGTTCCTCTGTTCAAACACAGCATATCTGAGAGAAAACTCCCACTTTAATTCTTGCCTCCAGACCTTCATATATCCTTCTAATTGAATTAGTTAGTTAGTTAGTTAGTTAGTTAGTTAGTTAGTTAGTTAGTTAGTTAGTTAGTTGTGTTTTGTTAGCCAGGTAACCAGGTTAGTCCATCTGGGCTGATGGCCCATTTTCAGTGGAGACCCAATTAGAAAAGCTCCACACAAACAAAAAGATAACAATAACAAAGTTACATTACATTACAAGTAATGTGACTATGAATACATAACTACATACATTCGTGCCATATATGAAATATGAATACATAGCTACATACATTTATGTCATAATGGGAATTAACAAAGGATAAAATTGAGCAAAAAGAATAGCTAAAAAATACTAGCAGTAGAAGCATGAAGTACAATTGTGGATTTACAATAGGGCATCAGAATAAAATAGCCCCAAAAACATCTTATATGACTAAACAAAGTTACTAGAGCAGAAGAAGCAGTATTAAATTGAAGGGCTGAAGTACAGAGGTGTAGAGAAATGTTTAGGAGAGTGAAGAGAGTGAAAGAAAATAGTTATGAGAAGAGAAAGGGGGGTTGGAAGTAAAGTAGCTAACATAGAGAAAAGATGCAGATTTAAGTATAGCAATTCCTCAGAGGCATAGCTAAGGAACCAAACTACTAGATAATTATAAAGGTATATTAAAGTAAGAAGAGAATTGTTATAATCTGGTGACTGGGGGAGTATATGTTAGGTAGGGTGGTGACAGGTGCAGGAGGAGAGTTAGCAAAGTAGTTTTCATTATTGTTGTAATGCAAATGATCGTGATTCTCTACTCATAAAATCCTAGCTTACCCTGTCAAATGCTTTCGCCACATCAAGACCCACCAACAACAGAATGATTTTCTAACATTCTGCTTCCCTCTGGATCATCATTGTTCTATTAATGTTGTCAAATGTTTGTCTCCCCACATCAAACCACCATGATCCATGTCTATTAATTTTGGCAATATCTTTGCCATTCTTTTATCTAGTATAAGACATAAACACTTAATAATCATGGTTTAAAATTGAAATGGGACTATTTGCAACTGTATCTGAAGGGTCTTTGCCATCTTCAGGCAACACAGCCATCACAGCTTTCTTTCAAGATGGTGGTGCTCCCCCTCCTTTTAAAATACTGTTAAACAAAATCTTCCAAATCTTTATCACTTTCTTCCCTCCCAGTTTTCAAACTTCATCAGGATTACCATATGCTCCTGGAGATTTTCATAAATACTGATTATACATCACTGTTTTTATCTTAGTTGTTGAACCTCATCTAACTCTACCCTTGCATAATTAAGTTTTCCATAAATATTTCTATTTGTACTGTTTCTTGATTTCCACATTTATCTGCTTTTTACAAATGTGTATAAAATTTCCATACCTCTGGTTATTTTTCTTATTATAGGTTCCCTAAGTTTGGCAACAGCCCTTTCAATGTTCTGTTGCTTAAGTCATTGTGCTAATAGTTTTTGTGCTCTGGAGTTGTTATCAAAAAATAACTGCTTAACTGCAATCTTTCTAAACTCATACATTTTATCCAGATACCCCCTTATTTTCTCTTTAGCACTCTGCTCCTCCTCTTCTACAACATTACCCTTACTCTGCAATGCTTTAACCTTTGTCAGCCCCTCTAAGTAATTTCTGTTACTTATCAACCATATCTCTTTTATTTATTTTATTTTATTTATTTTACATTTGTTAACCGGGCTAGTCTAACTGGATATATTTCCATTTTCAGTAGAGGCCCGGGGAGAAAAGCTCCACAGGAAGACAGGACGGATAAAACAAAAACAACAAATACATAAAAACAAATTAACAAACAGATTTAAAAAAGAGGTAGGTGTTTTACTCAAGACCAGAATAACTAATTCTATTTAAAGGTATAAACCATATGTTACCATAATTTCATCATTGGAATCAATTAGAGAGGGTCAACTAGAGAAAGCAAGAGACCAAGGAAAAGAGAACATTTTACAAAACAAAGTACAAAATAGAAAAGATATGTATTGCTAGAAAGAGAGAGACAAATAGCTGTGAGGAGGAGAAAGAGCCAAGAAAATTTTAATCAGGTTTAGAGCAGGAACATATCCAGTGGTTATTAAGGTGGACTTTTAGTTTTTGTTTAAACAGCGCAGTAGAAGCAATTGAAGTAAGTTCGGGAGGAAGTTTATTCCAGTGTTTCCCGATGGCATTGGAGAAAAGGGAATCACCAGCAAGGTTATTAGATTTGGTTAAGGTAACTAGCAGTTTGCTAGAAGAGCGGAGAGAGTTCAGGTTAGAGTAGGGGCTTAAGAGGTTAGAAAGAGCAGGTGTATTAAGAGGTTGGTAAAAGGCTCTTTGGACAAACATAAGTTGGGATAGAAGCAACGTGTTTGTCAGTTCAAGCCAGTTAAGTTGTTGCAGATTCTGACAATGGTGGGTTCTGAATTGTTTTCCAGTAACAAATCTAGCTATGTTATTGTAGGAGGTAGATAGTTTAGAGAGATTATTTTTCTTAAGATTAGTGTAGATAGGTGAGGCATAGAGAAGTGTGGAAATAAGATGTGAGTGGGCAAGATTCACTTTGGGAAGGTTAAAAAAGTTTTGATTCTATATAGAGAGCCAAGTTTCCTGTTTACAGATTTAATGGTATTGTTGATATGAAGGTCGAAGGAGAGATTGTTATCAATCGTGACACCTAGCAATTTGGTAGTCAAGTCAGGTGATATAATGGTTCCATTATTAGACACAATGGAGAAGTCAAGTGTAGGGGATCTGGTAGTAGGTTTAAAGAGAAGTAGTTTGGTCTTTTTTGCGTTTAGGAGTAGACAGCGTTTTAGAAACCAAGTTTCAACTTTAGAAAATACAGCTTGAGTGTTAGTTTGAAGTTCAGAAATGGATTTAGCAGAGCAAATAAGTGTGGAGTCATCAGCATATTGAATGCAGGTAGCCTGAGGAATGGCTACTTGTAAGTCATTTATAAAGAGGGAGAAAAGAAGTGGTCCAAGAATAGAGCCTTGGGGGACACCAAGGGAGATTGGTAGAAGAGATGAGAGTTTGTTGTCCCAG
Organism: Protopterus annectens; assembly: GCF_019279795.1. Classification (NCBI taxonomy): domain Eukaryota; kingdom Metazoa; phylum Chordata; order Ceratodontiformes; family Protopteridae; genus Protopterus; species Protopterus annectens. The sequence continues at coordinate 569,885,483 of NC_056746.1, forward strand.
AGGACAGCTTGTTTCCTGTTAGTGAGATATGAGCTGAACCAGTGGATAGTCTCAGGAGCTAAGGAAAGAGATTCGAGAATTTTTAGTAGGAGAGAGTGGTTAACCATGTCAAAGGCTTTGGACAGGTCTATGAAGAGAGCAGAAGACAGGACATTATTGTTGCGATTATTGTTAATAATATCTGTGAAGGAGAGCAGAGCAGTAGTTGTGCTATGATAGGGCCTAAAGCCATGTTGACAGTTTGTTAGTATTTTATTTTGTAGAAGGTGATTCATTACCTGATGGTGGACACATTTTTCCATTATTTTAGCTAGAGGGGACAATAGTGCTATGGGTCTATAGTTAGAATGTTCAAAGGAGTTTCCTCCTTTATGTAATGGTATGATGTAAGAGATTTTCCATACATCAGGGATGGTTTCTTCATTTATGGTCCTATTAATGAGAATTGATATGGGATAAGCTATTTCAGAGGCTGCTTTTTGAAGGAATTCAGAAGGAAGCTGGTCAGCAGAGGGGGTGCATGGTTTAAGCTTGAGAATGCATCTCTGTATAAAGGTAGTGGAGATGGGTTGAAGCCTAAAGGTTGGTAGTTTGGAGGAAGTATGGTCATGAATGCTGGTATTGTCACTGGATAGATGGGAGGCCAAAGAATTTATAGTATTGATGAAGAATGAGTTGAAAGTGTTGGCAGTATCAAGGGGAGGAATTGTATCAGACCCAGAAGGGGGGGGGGTGGTAGTCTGTCCAGGGTGAAGAAGTTTATTTAGGGTTGACCAGAATTTTTGAGGATTGTTGTGATTCACTTGCTGAAGATTGCAATAATAGTTCTTTTTGTCAGAGAGGATTGATTTTTTGGTAATATTTCTCAGGTGTCTGAAAGTCTGTTGGTCTATGGGAGATTTGCTAGTTCGCCATTTTAACCAAGATTTGTTTCTAAGTGACATTTTTTGTCTAGTCTCTTTCGTTAGCCAGGGGGCTGGCCTAGCCTTAATTCTAATAGAACGTTTTGGTGCATGGTAATCAAGAATAGTTAGGAATGTGTTGTTGAAGAAATTAACAGCTTCTTGAAGAGGAAGTGTTTTTAGTGGGTTCCAGTTACAAGCCTTTAGTTCCATTTTAAAAAGGGTTGGGTTAAAGCATTTGAGTTTACCGAGGTTCCTATATAAAGGAGAGAAATTAGAGGTATTTTTTTGTCTAATAATATAGGTTAGGTTGTGGTCACTAATGTCATCAGGTAGCGTTCCAGACTGATATTTAACTTGAGGTTTGTTTACCAAAATCCAATCAAGAATACTTTCTTTGTTATTAGTTTTGTTAATCCTAGTAGTGGTGTTAATTGTTTGAGTGAAGCCGTGGAGATTAATATGGGATGCTGGGTTGTTAGTGGATATTGAGGACCAGTCTAAGTTGAGGTCTCCTAGTATTATGGTTTCTTGTGGGTAGGTGGATGAGGCCCAACTGAGGATCTCTTCTATGGTAGTAGAGTTATTTCCAGGGGGTAGATATATACAGATGATATAGATGGATTTTTTGAGGTTAAGTTGCAGCTTTGAGATAAGAAGTTCGGTTTTAGTAAATCCAAGGTTCTCATAGGGTACTAATGTTATTTTTAGTTCTGTTTTGAACAATAGTGCTACTCCTCCGCCTTTTTACCATAGTCTCAAGATATTATAGCCAGGTGGTATAATTTCAGTGTCTTTAGTAAAGGGTTTTAACCAGGTTTCTGTTAAACAAAGAATGTCAAAGGAGTGGTGATCAAGAAGAGAGTGGAGTAGGGTTATTTTGTTATTGACGCTTTGGATATTAAGGTGTCCTATGAGTATATTATGTGTAGTGGAGGTTAGTGATTCATGAGAAGTGTGTAGAGAAACAGGTGTAGCTTTAGCTGAAAAATTAGATGGACCAGGGTTGGGGTGGATGTCACCATCTATCAAGGTAGAGTGGTTGTATAGCAAGTAGGATTTGTTAGGGAAGTATAGAAAGTACTTAGGTTTTCTAATCATGAGGTTCTGACTTTTTGTGTGAGACAATCTGTGGTATTTAGCTAAGAGGTAGCTAGAGGTAGATGTGATGTTTAATTGAGAAAAGTTTAGGCTTTTGAAATTTGAGGTTGAATGTTTAGGAGAGTAGTTGAGGTGGAGATTGAGTGTAGTTTCATAGGAGGTTAAGGAATAGGGCAGAGTGAGAGAAAGGGAAGTGATGAGTAGAAGAATTAGTATTTTTAGAGTGTTGTTTTTTACAGAGATCATGGAAGTATGTTGGAGGATGTCCGTAGACATGTTGAGATTATTAAGACAGGAATAGACTAGTGAACTTTGGAAGACTATAGTGTAAGGATGTATAGCTAGATGGGAGAGACAGGATAGGAATATTCCTATAAGTATAGTCAGGTGATAGGTGAGGTGATAGAGGAGGGTAAAGTTGAGAGGAAGTTGTGGAAGATGTAAGAGTTAGTGATAGGTGAAGTTATAGAGGGGGTGTGGTGTAAGGGGTATAAAGCTAAGGACACGTGGGGTGGGTGGGATAAGGGGGTAGGGAGGGGGCGGGGCAGAAACAGTTAAGAGAGGAGAGCAGAAAACAATCAGCTAAGCAGGAGAGTAACACCACGAGTTACCTATACTACTTAGTTTAAGAAGCAAGAAAGGGAAAGGTGTTTAAGGAGCCTGAGAGGGATTCAGGCAGAAAACAAGTAAATAAAACAGGTGCAGGTAAAAGTGGGAAAGAGGTATAGTTTAGATGACAAAAAGACAAGAAAGGGAGCAGTGATAATACACGGAGACAGCAGGTTTAAAGTATAGGGAAGTAAAAAGTACAGTTTGCAGAGGGGCACAGGGAGGAAAAAGCAGAAAATAGGCAGGTATTAAAAGAGTAAGACCCAGTTGTCAGTGAAGTGAAGGTAGGAGAAACAGAGAAAAGGAGTGCAGCAGCCAGTGAACTGAAGGTAGGAGAAACAGAGAAAGGAGTGCAGCAGCCAGAGAGAGGTAATTTAGAGAGAGAGTGGAAACAGAAGAGGCAAAACAAGCAGGATGCTACAGTTGAGGGAAGACTAGCAGGGGCAGGAGTAGTTAACAACAAATGCTAGGGGATATGGTGACTGAATAGTATGCAGGTGAGTAAGGGAGGGGGGTAGCTTTAGCTTGTACTGCGTGTGTGCCGCCCACAAGAGGACATAGACACCAAGTAAAATATACAAACATGGACATACAGCCAATGCAGTTGAGAGAAGGAGATTTACTACTTTTACTCAAGTGGAGTTAGGGGTGCTTCCTGGGTGCTAGTACAGATAGCCAGCTTCGTAGCTTCAGGTAAACCGAGAGAGATAAGCCAGCAGGGAAGGGACAGCCCGATGAGGAGCACTAGGCTTTAAAGCTGGAAAACAAAAGGAATAATAAGTGAGAGAGCAGCTGTGGTTAGAAAAATAGGATGTAAGGAGAGGTACAGGTAACAGGTTAAAAAAAAACAATATTTGCAATTCCAGTATCAGTTATTCAGGCAATATTCAAAGGTAGCAGCAGAAGGTATAAAACATTTATACATGGAACTATGTATGAGATACATTCAGGTCGTTCCCGTAATAGTATACAATAATAGGGTATTAAAACAGTTGTTAGAGGAAGGATTCATACACTTTGCAAGTAAAAGGTATTTACTACATACTGGTCTAGTACCAAACAGTGGATGAGGAGATACTCAAAAGGAAGACCTCTCAATGAGGTAAACTTCTACCCTTAAAAGTAAAAGGGCTTTAGTAAAGCAAAAAGCTTTAAACTAACAACCGTATCCAATGTCTAAGTTTGAACAGGCTACGCTAAAGCAGCATAAGCAAAGCATTTCAATGAAGGCCTTTAGGCAGCTTCTAACTGTAGTTAAAATAAGGAAAAAAAGTACCACTGTGCATTAAAAATAGTACTCTAGGGGTTCAATCACTTAGCGACCCAATAAAGTGGCTAAAAACATTGGCAAAGTACAATAAAACATTTCTGGTGGACATTCAGTTTTAAATATCTAAGCGACTAGGTTTAGCGACCCAATAAAGTGGCTAAAAACAGTGGCAGACTACAGTAAAACATTTCTGGTGTACATTCAGCTTTAAATATCTAAGCGACTAAGTTTAGCATCCTAGATGGGCAACAGTACATAGAAATTCTGGCAGACTACAATAAAACATTTCAGGTAGACATTCCGCTTTAAATATTTAAGCGACTAGGTTTAGCAGCCTAAACTGGCAACAGTACACAGAAATCTTCAGCCCACACAACACAAATGGTAAGACCACCTTAGCGACTACATCCAGCAGCAAAAACAAGTGGTAAGTATCAAAAAACACCAAATGCAAAGGAGTTACTGTGCAAACATACTCGCGACCATAGACCAGCAGCGTTACCAAGATACAGGTAGTAAAAACATCAGCGGCTGCAAGTTATAGGCGTTAGTTTACAATTTAACCAAAGAAATAAAAAAGCACAATTGCTGATAAAAAATACGTAGTACTTACAGGCAGCACGCCACGCGGACAAGCTAGGGACACCTACTCTGAGCTAGAGGAGATTCAAAGATGGCGCCTCAGAGAGGAAACCACTACAAGTAGAGTTTGAGAAAGGGAGGGGGGAGGGGGAGATAGGAGGGAAAGCCAATAAGCGTGGAGGGCTTGGAGTGGGGGCGGGAGGCAAGAGCCAGCAGGAAACAGTTAAGAGAGGAGAGCAGAAAACAATCAGCTAAGCAGGAGAGTAACACCACGAGTTACCTATACTACTTAGTTTAAGAAGCAAGAAAGGGAAAGGTGTTTAAGGAGCCTGAGAGGGATTCAGGCAGAAAACAAGTAAATAAAACAGGTGCAGGTAAAAGTGGGAAAGAGGTATAGTTTAGATGACAAAAAGACAAGAAAGGGAGCAGTGATAATACACGGAGACAGCAGGTTTAAAGTATAGGGAAGTAAAAAGTACAGTTTGCAGAGGGGCACAGGGAGGAAAAAGCAGAAAATAGGCAGGTATTAAAAGAGTAAGACCCAGTTGTCAGTGAAGTGAAGGTAGGAGAAACAGAGAAAAGGAGTGCAGCAGCCAGTGAACTGAAGGTAGGAGAAACAGAGAAAGGAGTGCAGCAGCCAGAGAGAGGTAATTTAGAGAGAGAGTGGAAACAGAAGAGGCAAAACAAGCAGGATGCTACAGTTGAGGGAAGACTAGCAGGGGCAGGAGTAGTTAACAACAAATGCTAGGGGATATGGTGACTGAATAGTATGCAGGTGAGTAAGGGAGGGGGGTAGCTTTAGCTTGTACTGCGTGTGTGCCGCCCACAAGAGGACATAGACACCAAGTAAAATATACAAACATGGACATACAGCCAATGCAGTTGAGAGAAGGAGATTTACTACTTTTACTCAAGTGGAGTTAGGGGTGCTTCCTGGGTGCTAGTACAGATAGCCAGCTTCGTAGCTTCAGGTAAACCGAGAGAGATAAGCCAGCAGGGAAGGGACAGCCCGATGAGGAGCACTAGGCTTTAAAGTACTTTTACTCAACTGGAGTTAGGGGTGCTTCCTGGGTGCTAGTACAGATAGCCAGCTTCGTAGCTTCAGGTAAACCGAGAGAGATAAGCCAGCAGGGAAGGGACAGCCCGATGAGGAGCACTAGGCTTTAAAGAGCCAATGCAGTTGAGAGAAGGAGATTTACTACTTTTACTCAAGTGGAGTTAGGGGTGCTTCCTGGGTGCTAGTACAGATAGCCAGCTTCGTAGCTTCAGGTAAACCGAGAGATAAGCCAGCAGGGAAGGGACAGCCCGATGAGGAGCACTAGGCTTTAAAGAGCCAATGCAGTTGAGAGAAGGAGATTTACTACTTTTACTCAAGTGGAGTTAGGGGTGCTTCCTGGGTGCTAGTACAGATAGCCAGCTTCGTAGCTTCAGGTAAACCGAGAGAGATAAGCCAGCAGGGAAGGGACAGCCCGATGAGGAGCACTAGGCTTTAAAGAGGCAGCACGCCACGCGGACAAGCTAGGGACACCTACTCTGAGCTAGAGGAGATTCAAAGATCTCTTTCTCTTTTATTTCACCACTGTTTTTAAACTCCAGTTTTATTTTATCCCAGTCACTATCCAGAACTTTCTATCTTTCCTAATAACTCTCGAATAATTTCCACTACCCATTCCTTAAATTCTTCTCTTTTTAACAGTTATGTGGGGAAAGTGCCAATGTCTTATTTTTACTTCATTACCCTACATTTTTATCTTAGTGTTTTATTAGTGCATGATCAGAAATATTTATTGGATGTGTATCAATTGTTTCAGCCAAATGCACATGTTGCACTTTGGAGAATAATATGTAAATTCTGTCCAAGTTCCTACTACTGAATTGACATATTCCATAGCAAATATTTTCATAAATGTTTTCAGAAAACTACCTTCTTTTGTTTTACTGTCCCTTCTGGTCGCCCTGATACCACCTCACTATTGCAAATTAAATTCCAGTCTCCACCTTTAAATAATATTCCCTACTTAAAGCTAATTATTTCTCCCAAAATTTTCTTAAGGTCCATAATAGCAGTTTTCAGTGGAATATAAATACATGCAATTGTAATCATCCTCCCTTGCCAATAGCTCCTTACTACCACAAATCTATATTTATTGCCTTCTTTCCTCATTTGTCACTGTTGGTGCCCCTCTAGCAATTAATATCATTTGCCCCCTTTTCCTTTGTCCCTGATAGTCTTCTGAATATCCATCTTAAAATCATCTCTTTGTCAAACTCACATGTTCATTTCTTTCCAAATGAGTCTAATGAAAAACTAAATACAAAACACCTGCATCACCTACTTACTTAGATTAAACACACACATTTATGTACACCTTTAAAACATGAAGGTTAACCCTCCAGAAGGAAACAATTGCTCGAATTGATGGCTATACCTACAAGCATTATCTAACCTAAAATTAAGGTTACCCATGCTACAGCCTGTGCTCCCATGTCCGTTCTGTTCTTATCTCTCTTCCCCACCCAGAGATGAAAAACATCTTGTATACTTTCAGAAAACATTAACTTTTATCTCTAAGAAAATGTGTTCTGGCTATCTTTAAATAAAACTAAATTGTACACTGTTCTGCTAATTGCATTGAAGTTTTATAGCTGCTAGGGAGGTTGTTACCTCTTATTCACTTCCCATAATTTCAGACTTAACTTTTTCACTGAACTGATTGCCATTGTACATTTAAATTTTGCATTTCCTTCAGCAAAGAATTTTCAGAATTTCCAGCTTGTCCCCATGGAAATACACTCAACAATGAGTCTTTGTAAATTTCCCTCAGGAAAAGAATGCACAGCTGCATGCAGCTGTGGACATCTTGAATCCACTGAACATTTGCCAGTGAAAAACAAACAAGCTGAGATCTTTGCAGCTGTAAGAAACTTAGCATTTTCGTGGCTTTTATCATTTTGTCTTATTTTTAAAGCCTACATGCTTACAAAAATACCTGTTTACAGCTTAAGCCAAAGGTAGTATTCTAGACATTCACCCTTGTAAAATAAAAAGAGAAAACATCCTAATTCTATATAAGATATAATATAATATAATATAATATAAATATAATATAATATATGTGCACTTTTGCACCCCACACCCCACCCCAGCAGCCCAGGATCACAGCATATGAATATTAAACTAGCTTTTGTCCAGACTTTCTTCTCGTTATACTGCAAAACCTATATTTCTTCAACTAAAAAAGTACTTGTGTACTTATTATCTTTAACACATACAACAGTCACTAAAAACACTCTCTCTATTTCTAAAATCCCCCTGACTATACACTATGTAAAACTGTTTTACTGTATATAGGATGCAGTTTATATCATGAAATGATTTATACAAATACTAATAAGAGCAAAAATTGTACAGTTAGTTTCCCCCTTTTAGGGCCCTTCTAAACATTAATGGTATAAAGTGGGATATGTGCTTTACAGTCAGTCTACAAGTTTAATAAAGTCAACAAAAGCCTAGTGTTTTTCAGCAACTTCTTCTTGCAAAACCATATTTCACAAATATGATAAGATGCTTTATAGTCTTCCATTTATTTATTAGTTTCAGAGTTGTTAGTCTTCTTCCTGTTAATCTCCATCTCCCAACACCAGACTCTGGTTCAAGTCCAAAGTACTGCTGATTCTTCTAGTCACATCCTGTGCTTTTTTCTGTCTCTCAAGCATTTTCTTTTGGAACATTTTGAAAAGGTTTCACTGGCAAAGTCTTTCTATGAATGTTACTGTCAGAAGAATGAGAAGCAGAGTCCCCTTAAGATTACTCACATTTTGTTGGATAAAGTTTTTTTTTAATTCCCTCTTTAGCCCGTTCTGTCTCAAAAAATGTCTGATCCTACAGGAAAAGGCACTTTGAAGACAGGTGGATACAGCAGCTTGAATCTCACTTCTGCCTCTCAACATTCCCTGGTTGCTGGAATAAATTTGATTCTCTTCTGCCTGGTATTTGGTAAATAATCATTTTCTATAAATGCTCTGCTGTCTCCATTTTTCAATACTTTGCCCTTCTGCCACCATTTTGTCAGAATCAACTCTTTTTGCTGGTGTGATTGAAACTTTACTAATAGATATTGGCTGCTTTCTCATGGTCAGGTTTGGAGCATACACCTGATGTGCCCTTTCAAATAAAGTCTACTGTGGAACACCAGTCCAGTTGTTTATTTGTGCTTTCCTTCAGTTTCCCTGGTATAGCAGAAAATTTCAGGTTTTCTCTGCATGTTCTATCTTCTAGCTCTACTATTTTGTTAAACAGTTCTTGAGAAAAAGTATATTCAGACATCTTTTTCTTCATGTTATCCTCTGATTTTTGCAGTGTTATCCATTTATCTAAATGGCTAGTTAAAGCTTCTTCTATTTTTTTCAGCCTTTTGTTGTTTGAATTGATACATTGCTTCAATGTTTCATTCATTTTAATCACCTCTGAGAACATTTGATTTATTTTTTCTCTAAATTACTGGAACCTGGAACCTATCTCTTGAACCAAAGCTGAAGCTTCATCTGCTTTTTGTTGTACCTTTCTTGGTTGATATCCTTTTAGGTTTTCTAAATTTCTACTTTGCTGGCATCCAGGCAGTATATTTACTAGTGTAGAACTTACTTTTACAAAAAAAAAAAAAAAAGAAAAAAAGAAAATGTTCAATGGCACTCTTTTCCCAGTTTCTTTTTTTCATACTGGGAGAGCTGAAGTTATGCTGTTGACTAGTGTGCAGCTATCTTGGAAGGCCAAAAGCACTATACTTCTTGTGCAAATTTAGCCATAGTAGTTTATCAATTACTCGTTTAAATTCATAAGGCCAATTCACACTGTAGCCAGTCTCCATATAACACACAAGAAAAATTTTCCAGAAGCTGAAAATTATACATCTCCATATCATCTTCCCTCACCCTCTGAATGCCTCAAGCTAACTATAAACTCCATAGCTCATCCAGTATCAATTGTTATTGACAGATCAATATCTGAACAATACATTCATAAACTCTGGACCAATCCTACATTAAACCAATTTATAAAGTAGACCAAGGTGACCCCTTCTCAAAGTACTGAAGTATAGCAATCTTATCTCTAAGATACTTGAAAAAAATGTATAAAGAATTAATTCCAGCACAATTTCTTACTAGCACCCTCATCACTTCAGCTCTCTATATATTTTGATCCATGCAGAATACTGACACAGCATCTCTGTCCTTCTTAAACTTCTATACATACATTTGAACTCCCAAGAATTAGTCACAGCTATTTCCCTAAACCTCTCCAAAACCTTTTGATACAGTCTCACAGAACCTCCTGCAAACAGGTTGGCCCTTCTGGGTATTTCCAACAACTAACTTGTTTCAAGAATTGTCTCTTAAACAGTTTCCAGTCAATAAAGAAGAAAGATTCTTACTTTACCTTTTCCCATTAAATATCGGAGTTCCCTAGGATTCTAACCTGGGACCCTAATTATTTAACATATTTACTAATGACATGCACAGAATCATTGAAATAGCTTTGGTAGTATAATATGCGGATGATCCCTTTTTGATATGCCTCTCTAATAATCTCTCTCAACTGCAAACAATAAATTAAGAGACCTTTTCCATACTGGAGGACAGTCTAAACTAATATTAAACCCTAACAAAACTAAGTGCATGCTTTTCACTGCCATCTAAAAAATAAACTAAAGCTTCAAATAACTATGGCCAGTGTCAGTAATATCAACTTGAAACAAGTAAATCAAACAAAACTGATTAAAGCAATTATAAATGAAAATCAGAAACAAAATGCTCAGCAGTATGACTCCATGCCAAAACAAAATGAAATTATCCAAAAACTGATGTTAGGCAAGAAAACACAAATACAGACTTCAATAAAACAATTTACCAGTCAAAATAATGTAGACATTTCACACAACAGCATTTTATCAATACAACTTTCATATTTGAATGTTGTCATTTAAATAGAACTCACATATATCATAAGTATTTATATAGCAACCCTTAAAGTTGTAATTACAATGTACTTAAAGTTTTCTCAATTTTAAATTTGGTTTCAGGCAAATGGGGCAGTCAGAGTAAAACAAACATTCAACCCTGGGACTTTATCTTCCCTTAATAGCATTATCCATTAATATTCACATGACTCCAGGTATGCATCAAGGTCTTTACTCCCTAGGATTTCTGTTAATTTTAATAATTCTAAAATAACATGTATGACTATGGTCATATTTAGAAACATGATCTGCTGCAGCATTCTGTAAATTCTGATGTCCAACATCAGATAAATGTTCCATAATCTTTTCTCTAAGGTATCTAGTGGACTTATCTACATAGAACACCAAAGAGCATGAGGTGTACCATTCTGCAGTCAGCAAGTCTCAATAAATAAAATATTCTATTTGAGATAACATGCTTAAACTCAACAGCTGTTATTATTGAGGAAGAACTTAAGCATCTAAATGTTCCTTGTCTATGTGTCCTCGTTGATGCATAGGGTATGAGGTTTCTTTATGATAAAGCTGCATTTTAAAATTATCAGCCCTGTTTAAAGCAACAGTAGGATAGTCAGGCAAATATTTGCAAATCTCTGTATTTGTTCTTAAAATAGGTCTTTTCTTCTACAGAATATTATTTTTATATGTAAAACATTGCAGTAAAATGTACATTGTTCACATTTCTTTTATTATAATTCATCCCTCCATTAGTTCCTATATCCAAATCTGAATCATAAAACTTAAGAAAGCCACCAATGAGACCAACACTCTCAGGTGCAGATTGCCTGCCTCATAGGTCTCATCACTGTCTAGCTTTAAAAGGTCTCCTATTGCTAGAACTAGGCAACACCTTAAACTATAGACATAGTATATCATATCATCTCAACAAATGTCCAGCCATTAATGCCATTATCACCAAGCATACACCTGGTAGAGAATTTACATCTCATGACATTCATTATATTGCTGCCACTAAATCAAACAATCAGTTTGTACATACACTGTACAAAGTGGACATTACAAATTATGGAACAGCATTCCTTTGGGAATAACAGCTTAAGATAACTCTAAACAATTCAAAAACAATTAAAAATGATCTACCGACTACTTGGTCTTATTCTTGTGACAAAGGCTAAGCTAAGTAAGTAATATACCTCAAAAACAGAAAATAGAAACACATATAGTAATAATCTTGTTTCCTTTAAGACACATATTTTAATACTCTTTCTTCCTATAAATCTACCCTTCTTCCTTCCTTTCACACAGTAATACTAAATGATATAAACGTTCACACTCCCTTTTCACAGCAGATGACATGACAAAACCATGTAGAATCTGTATTTCTTATTACTTGTAAAGATGTGTTATATAATGTTAACATAATCATTAATGATACTTGTCTTTATTTCTTTTAATGTTATATAGTAGCTATACTTAATGTGTTTACTGTGTTTGTTTTGTCCTCATAACTGTAGAAGTTTTATCTCTAGAACTCCACTGAAAAGGGACATTTTGGGTCCCCTCCCTTATAACATTCTTCCAGCATTGCTACCCAGTTCCTCACATCCATGCCTGGTCTACTGTCTACTCTTAACCCCCATCCCTCCCAGACGTACTCCTTTAATCCACCAGGGACAATCAGGTAACCTTAGAGCATTCTGGGGATCTCAGCCATCCACATACATTGGAGGGGATTTTTTTGATTATGCCTTATCCACTCTCAAAGGTGTGGTTACATCTGATGGGTGGGCTTGAAATGAGGATGTTGCAGCATTTCACTCTGCCTCTGCAGCACCTCAGTCATGTCTACTCCTGTCTCCTCTTTAGATCCCACTGCCTAGCATACAATGTCCCCAGCCTCCAGCAGGGATCATTCCAGGAGTTGTCCAAGGTACCTCCTTTAGAACGTTAACTCCTTCCACTCCCTGACACTCCACCAGTCACCCAAGCTGGTAATGGAACCTGGGTCATCTGTCCATTGTCAGGGCTTTATCCCTGTAATACATAGGTGCAGCTGAAAAGGAACAATTTATTAAGCAGGGTCATCCCAGTTAACAAATGCAAATAAATAAATTAAAAAAATAAATCAGATGTGTACTAATTTGATGTAATGGTTCCTATTTTGTGACGTGTGTGTGTGTATGTGTGTGTGTGCGTGTGCGTGTGCGTGTGTGTGTGTGTGTGTGTGTGTGTGTGTGTGTGTGTGTGTGTGTGTGTGTGTGTGTGTGTGTGTGTGTGTGTGTGTGTTGAGAATTACAATTTTTTTTGTTTAATTGACAGTTGTAGTGCTTTCAGCCATGTCTATAACACAGATCTGTTACACCTAAGAATGTGATGCACAAATGTTTAGGCATGACTACCTGACTAGCTGACTATATTGTATGTACAGAGAAGAAAATGAAATGATGGGATGATAGAGATATTACTGATAAATGACAAGAACAGAATTAGTCTTAATACTATGCCTTGCAGTAATCTCATGGAAAGTGCTTGTGAAATAAGATAGGTGATAAGTAAGTGACTTGAGTCACTGTTTTAATTAGTCAGTGAAGCATTTGTGAAAAATAAACTCTAAACCATAATGCAGCACAGTATGCAAGAGTCAGTAATGCAAGATTTTCACAATTATAAAATATGTCACTTTATGTCTATGCTTGCCTTTGGGCTCAGATTATGAAAGAAAAGAACCCGTTAACATATCTAATTAACTCTATAAGTATGGCTCCACTTAAATTTTATTCTACTGTATATGCTGTTTGTGAATCTTATAAACACAATAGATGTACAGTATCCTTTATGAAACTCTGTCATTGCTTGCATAACAAACTTGTGTTGGTGTAGGCAAGTCTGAAGATGGATAGAAACTACTTGTTATAATAATCCAGACAATGTAAAAAGCTGTGATAGGACTGAGGTTATCCAGAGTTTGATCATTATTGGCATTTGATACTGGGATTATTGTTGCAGTTTTCCATAGTTCATAAGATGCACTATATTATGTTTTGGACTGGTGTACCAATAAATGTGTCTCACATGACATCTATGAATTCTGAGTGTAAGCTGTGGTCTAAGCTGTAAGTGCAGAAAAATCACGTTAGTAACTTGTTGAACTGTAACTGGTTAAGACAAAATATTACGACCGGTGTTATGATGTAGAACAGCATGACGAGTTAACCACTGGTGGTGTTGAATGTGAACCCTTGTTTACAAAGTATGATATTACCAGTACCTAATCAGTGGCACAGAAAAGTCATTGCCAATTCTCAGTAAACATCTAATTCAGGAATAAATCTATCTGGTGGACTCCAATATAAATAAATTGTATGACAATGGAAGAAAATTAATAAAAATTTGCAAGAAATTTCCATCCTTGTACCTCAAGACCATAATGAAATATTCCAGTTAGGAACTTAAGAGCACTATTAGAAAATGTACAGCAGAATACAAACTTAAGGTTGCTACAGATACCAAAGAACATTGCAAGTATGTTTTCAGCTATGTCACAAAATTAAGGAATAACTTCCAGCACTTTGTTGAGATCATCCCTAATAATGTCACCCATTAGCAGATATGATAAAGATGCTGGGTGAGACAGGGGACAAATGGCTCCTGAGGATACTCATAGCAGTGTGGAGAGAAAGGCGTTTCCCAGATGACTGGAGAATAAGCATACTCGTACCAGTGTACAAGAACAAAAGGGGGCATCCACAGCTGTGAGCAGTACAAAGGGATGAGACTCCTACCACACTGCATGAAAGTTCTAGAAAGGGTGATTGATAGATGGATACGCAGACTAGTAGAATGTAAGATGGGAGATGAGCAGTTCAGATTCAGATCAGGATGCAGCACAACTGACCCGATGTTTGCATTGAAAGAGATAGTTGATAAGAAGCTAGAGATGAGGAAAGAGTCCATCTGGGCATTCCTAGACTTGAAGAAAGCATACGACAAGGTCCCAAGAAAGCTGATCTCGGCAGTACTGTGGTGGTTCAAAGTCCCAGAAACATTGGCAGAATTAGTGCAGCCTATGTACAAGGACCCAAGGACTCAAGTATGAACAGTGTTCGGCCTCACAGAGGGGTTTCCATTGGGAGTAGGTCTACACCAGGGTTCAGCTCTGAGCCCACTGCTGTTCATACTGGTGATGGACTACTTAAGCAGACAAGTTGGAAGGGACTGATCAACAAAGTTGCTGTATGCAGATGATGTGTCATTACAGGCAGACTCTGAGCAAGAACGCCAGCAAAGTATAGAGCAATGGAATACAAATCTGAAGGCACATGAAATGAAACTAAGCACAGATAAGACAGTGGTAATAGCAGCATACTGGGGAAATCAGAAGAAGCTGAGAATCGAGGGAAGATAGTGGAACAGGTAAGTATCAAGTATCAGGGGGGCTTGAGGAGAAGGGAAGTCTGAATGAAGAGGTCAAACCTAGAATCAGAGGGGGCTGCAGCCAACTGGCATAGAGTGTCAGGTGTAGTTTAAGACAGAAGAGTGCCAAAGAAGATGAAAAGTAAGGTGTACAAGGCAGTGG
Organism: Protopterus annectens; assembly: GCF_019279795.1. Classification (NCBI taxonomy): domain Eukaryota; kingdom Metazoa; phylum Chordata; order Ceratodontiformes; family Protopteridae; genus Protopterus; species Protopterus annectens. Next base: position 569,900,501 of record NC_056746.1, read on the forward strand.
TGCAACCAGCACTACTGTATGGTAGAGCAACCTGGGCAGTAAAGGCAGAGCAGATGAAGAAGCTAGAGGTGATGGAAATGAAGTGCCTGAGAAGGGTAGTAGGATGCACTCTGTAACAGATGAAGAAATGAGGACATAAGAGCAAAAACCAAAGTAGCTTCAATTACAGAAAAGATCAGAGAACAGATTATCGGGGTTTGGACACGTGCAGAAAAGCAGAAGACAATCTGGTGAGGAAGATTTGGGACAGACAGGAAGAAGGATATGAGGACATCCAGCAAAGAGATGGATGGATTGTGTGAAAGAAGATCTGCGACAGTCAGGTATGAGTGTCGAAGAAGGTAGGAGTGTGGCATTATATCAAGAGAGACGGCGACAGTTAACATGATTCCCTGACACCATGTAGAAAAAGGTGAAAAAACAGGGATGATGATGATGAATGTCACCCATTCTGATCCCAAGGATGTAGCCAATATATTAGTTGCTGAATTTACCCCACCTACACATATTGTTTCCCCACTCTCCCTGTAAATTTTATTTCCATTTGAAATCACCAGTACCAACTCACCAGCAGCATCATGCTTCCTGGACCTAGTAAGTTTCTTTGAAAAGATTACATAGGCTGTGGAGTACAGAGTCATTCTGCACACTGCTAATCTTGAATTAACCAAGGCTTTTGGTATTAAACCTATGCTGGAATTATTGAAGAATAAGACAAACAATGTAAAACCCTGCATTGTTTGCTGGATTGTAAACTGGCTATCCAAGAAACTCACTGAGTGTAAAATTGCAATGAGTGCAAGAGGGATCAGTTCTCAGCCCTCTACTGTTTGGTATTTATTTTGCAGACATCCAATACAATCTCCCAGAAGTGTGGTTTACCAAATTTGCTGATGTCTGCAAGCTAGGTGCTATTATCCACTCATCTACTGATACTAAACAGCTCCAGCAAGGACTGGAATATGCACATACATGGTGTACTGAAAAATAGTCTAAAGATAAAGTATATCAGTTAAGCTAAAAAGCTGCTCTCACCACATATGCTATACATAGCACTCCTCTTCATAGGTTCATAAGTTCATAGGTGTGTACTAGGCTAATGGCCCTGGAGCCTATATAAACCTAGCCCAAGAAGATTCCCTGGCATCATGCCGCCCAAAGTTAGTACCCAGTGTTCCTGTAAAGTAAGGCCTATGAAGTCATCCCTGGGGTGAACCTCCTATTGCCCACCCACTCGTCAAAATTTCTCTTAAAGAGGGCCAGTGTAGCACTCTGCTTGACGTGAATGGGAAGTTTGTTCCAGAGTATGGGAAGTCTCTGGGTTAGGAACCTGTCCCTCTAGAATGTTCTGTTTATTGTGGTAATGAGGTATAGGTCCCTGGAGCATGTGGCACAGAGGGATTGGGATTTCTTTAGGTGTAGCATATCTAGCAGCTCTGGGCCAGACATGGCTCTGTAGGTCAAGCAGAGATAACCTCTAAGTAGGTGATAAGGGACAGAGTATAGCTGGAGTTTTTTGAGTCTGTCCGTACTGGGCATGTATCTAAGGCCTAAGATCCTCTTAGTGAGGTATTTTTGTGGCCTTTCCAGTTGGTGTAGGTGTCTAGTGAGGTACATACCAAATGGGGCATTGTATTCTATAACAGGTCTAACGAGGGACGAGAAGAGAGGGATTATGACCTCTTTCTACCTGGATGAGAAACCTTTTGTAATGAGATGTGCCACATAGAAGGACTTTCTGACTACAGTGGCAATGTGGTTATCAAACGAGAGGTTGCTGTCAACCTGTTTCTCCAGGTTTCTTATCAGACCTTTGGTGTTTAGTGGACTACCGCTTATGTGGTAGTTCATGGGCACTGAATTTTTCCCAAAGGGAATGACAATGCACTTTTTGGCATTGAGCTTATGGTCATGGTTCTGGCACCAGTCATTGGTGTCAGTGAGGCCTTTTTGTAGACTGTCTACATCAGCTGGAGAATCAATAATGGCTCCTAGTTTGCAATCATCTATGAACTTGGTCATCCAGAGTCCCTTTGTGTTGGCTTGAACTTCAGAGAAGTAGATGCCAAACAGGAGAGGAGCTAGGACCGATCCTTGTCTGACACCACTTGTAACTGGTTGGTTGTCAGATTTAGAATCTGCTACTTTCACGATGTGGGTTCTATCAGTGAGCCAATTGGCAACCCATCTTATTACATAGGGTTTATGCCTAGTTTAATGAGTCTATCTATGATTCCTGAGTGAGGGATGGTGTCAAAGGCCATGGCAAGATGTAGGTAGGCTGTGTGAACTACCTTGCCCTCATCCACAACTCTGGTGACAGACTCAAAGAAGTCTATCAGGTTGAACAGGCATGATCTACCTTTCACAAACCCATACTGCGTGGGTTTCAGAGTTTGGAGATTTCCTATGTCCTTATTTATAAGGTCCATAATGATGTGCTCCATAGCCTTACATATCAGACTCATCAGGCCAATGGGGCGGTAGTTCCCAGGGTCTGTAGTTGCTCCCCCTTTGTGATGTGGGATGACTGCAGCAGTGCGCCATTCGGTAGGAGAAAATCCCGAAATGAGGCTTTGTAATTCATGTAGAACACAGCCAGGGATATTATCAGGTCCCATGGAAGCTGTATTCTTGGCTTTGGGCAGTGCGTTTTTTACCTGTGTAGCCATGATAATAGAGACTTGGCATTCCTCAGGTATTGTGATACGCCCTTTAGGGGGTGAAAAGGGGGTAAAGTTCGCACTGAACCTATCAGCCAATATGTTGGCAATATCAGTTAGTTCTGTATATGTATTGCCATTATGCTGTAACTCAGAGCAGATCTGAGTATTGCCATGTAGATTCTTGACATAGCTATAAAATGCCTTGTGGTTGTCTTTAGAATCTGCAGCAATTTTGTTTCTGTAGCTAGCATTAGAGGATTTGATGATGGATCTCAGTTTTTTGCTGAGGCTAACAAAGGAGTTTTTCCAGTCTTGGGACTTCATCCTTTTCTACAACAGTCTTTTCCTTCTCTTGTAGAGTTTGTTTATGGTGAGAGACCACCAGATTGGCTTCTTTTTTTCTGGAGGAGTGCATCTTGGTTCTTTTTGGTATGGCCCGTTCCATGCACTTGTGTATATGCTCATACAGTACATCAGTGTATGATTCAGCAGTCATGCACCTATTTTCCATTTGCATGGATGTCATGAAGTTAGCCACCTCTGTTTTTAGAATCCCAAAATTGGCTTTAAAGAAGTTTTTTATAGTGGTTTTCTTTATGGGAGGTGAGGGTGGGATGTGGATATCCATGGTGATTAGCTTGTGGTCAGATCAGGAAGGAGTTGATTACTGGTGTAGAGCAACAGTCACCCATGTTTGTAATGACCTTGTCAAGGATGTTTAAAATGTTGAGCAAGTGTGTTGGTAATATTTTCCAGTGTGTTTAGGAATGTGGGTGGGAGTCCTGGGACATGGTGGGGATCTCTGATGTGTTATGTTGGGCTACTAGTCTGGAGGTGTGCATATCCTTTATGAATATGGAGACACCACCGCCTTTAGTGCTTCAGTCCAAGTTTATGGGCCAGGTCTCGGTCACTGCACAGATGTCAATGTTCTCCATTTGAGTGCATTTTGAGATTTAGACTTCTAGCACTGAGTAGCATAACTCTCAGATTTTGTTTGCTTGTAGCTGTTATGGTGGTAATTTTGTCTTTAGGGCATTGCCTAAAAAAGGCACTATAGGGGTGGCAAGACCCTTGGCCAGTATCCGGAATCCCTGGGGTGACAGGTGTAGGCCATCTCTGGCAAAGCATTGAGGTCTGTTGATCATGTCATCCCAGGCAGATAGATACTGGATCCCCTTAGAATGACACCAGAAACATAGCCAGTTGTTGAAGTCAAGTGTTTTCTGCTTGTACTGTGGTATCATTCTGGGTGATAGTAGAATGCTACTCAGAGCTAGGGTCATACCTGCCTGGGCTACAAAATCAGAGAGCTCCTCTATGCCTCTTTTCATGTAGTTCAGACACAGATGTTCATAAAAGAACTGGGTTATGTGAATAACTCTTTTTCATTTGATCATCATATTTCCACCATAGTCAGGAACTCCATCTATCTAGCTGGAAATATCTTCAAGAACCAAAGAAAACATCCTACCTTTGTGTTCTTCCTTTTTTTAGACCCATCATGGAATATAACACCCCCTTTTGCTATGTACAAATCCAGTCATATTGCTCAACCATAGAAGCCCCAAAGATTTCTAACCAAGAGAACTGAATGTCTAAAATTCTTTGACTATCCCAAAAGATTAGTTTATTTTCCTTATATTCAGCAGATCCAAAAACAAACAAAACGGAGTCCAAACTGGCTGTAATCTTTTATTATAATACTTAAGCTCTTTCAGGTTAAAAAAACCTTCATCAGATAAACTTCACATAATCATGACAGTCTTTAAATATTAAAACATTTCTAAATGCAACCAATTACTTTCTATACTTGACCCACCTTTTCTTTAAGGCTGGTTTTAAAGGTAAAGAACTATTTAACCCAGGTAATTTGTCAGCAGCCAACTGTATGATCCATCTTAACTCCTTTTTCTTCATCTGCGCAACATGCAGAATCATAAAAATAAAAGTATGATCTGGAAAGCTGGAAACATGCTGGTACAATGCATTATGTTTATCCTTCTGTCTAATAGATGACAAATTGTGCAGTATTCTTGTTTTAAACTTAAAATTAGTTTTTCCAGCATAAAAACTCAAACTTGACTTGCAGCATACCAAGTAAACCACATTCTCTGTATGGCAATCTGCATAAAACTCAAATGGTATTTTCTGTTTGTAACAGGATGTATAAAATAATTTAAACCATTCAGATAGAGACCTAAATCTGCACCAAAACATAAACAAGCCTTGCTGGAGGAATAGGTTTCTAACACTGCATATTCCCAGCCTATAGAGTAAGTCACCACTACAGGTTAAACAAGATACTACTTTGGTGACCTTTAAGGCTAGTCTTGATGACTAGATGTGTTGATACAAATTTACAGCAGGCTTATAATGTGAGATACTGCCTGATTTGGGAGGCAGGCATTATTAAATACCTGAGAAGAACATCAAGAACTTTAGGTTTGTCTACTTAAATGTGTATGGGGCTAGGTGTCTTATTGTCCGTGTGATGTATTGTCTAGTGTTAGTTCTATGTTTCTATGTTAAGAGGTTGGCAAAGTGATTTGGGTTGATAACAGTGGTGTTGTAATTGTAGAAGGTTTGAATACTGGTACAAGCAGATTTTCTACTTGGATTATGAAGTTCTTTGTATAGCAGTGAGGAATTGTTTTTGAGTATTTAGTTTTAGTTTAAGTACTTCGTTTTTTAACATTTTTCTGCATAGTTGGTGCACTTTTTTGCATGGATTCTAAGATCACATTGTTTGCCATGGTGTCACAGGATTTTGGTACTTGTACTGGGTAACAAATAATGATTACAGTCATTAAACATGTAATTCCCTGTTAGGTGAGAGGGATGAAAAGCGTTTTGCCCATTCTGCATTACTGGGAAGTATTTGTGTCATGGGAAGGGGCAGGATATTTAGAAAGTACTACAAAGCAGTATCAGTACCAGATAGAGTTATAACTGGGGATGTCTGTACTGATAAGGAAAGATATTTTAACAACCTTCCTGCTCATGATACTTTTTTAAACAGGGAATGCATTCTTCATTTAGAAGAAGATCACATTTTGGTAAGCTTTTTGCAATTATTGTTCAATATCAAGTTAGTAATATCATTTCTTTCTTTGTTTAATTTATCCAAATGTTTATTTTTTCATACCATGAGAGGAATGGACCCCATTTCTAAGTCAGGACGCAATTAGAGTTCATTAAATCAGTGTTGCTTCAGTCAATTGCCTTCTTCTGCAGGTCATATGGAGTTACATGTACAAGTAGCATATTTAAGTAGGTTGGAAAATTATTTTTTATTAGCTCAGTCACTACTAGTACCACTGTAACTAATTGTGTGTCCTTATTCCACCTTGTATTTGTTTCTGCTTGCAAGCATTGACGTTTTATAAGTTTATGTCTTTCAGTACATAAAAAAGTCACTGGGTATCGCACTCTCAATAAAAAATGTTGCTTTTAATTGCTGCTATAAGATGATCCTAAGAGGTCATTTCTTCCACATTTTCAGTATTCCTTTATGAGTCATGTTCCCAATGCCTCTCAGCTACCCATATTCCATGTTTTACTTAAAAGTGACATGTCTCTGTGTTCTAACCTTCAGCCATAAGCATAACGTGGTCTTCATCAAAATGTGCAAATGTTTCTATTTCTGTACTGCAGAATCTACAGTTGTCTACATTTAGTCCTCTATTTTGAACAATCATTTCTGCAACTGGAGTTTGGCTGTGTTTGATTATACATACTCTGCTCCAGATGAAGGTTAGAATAGTCTTTGCAAGAAGAAAGTACTGCTGCAGTAGAACTTAAAGTCAACAAGGATTATAAATTGACCTACGTACACACCAATTAGTATTTTAGTAAGGGAAGAATCTATCTTGTTAATGTTGGTGAACAGTAGACTGTAATGAGAGATAATAAAATGTCAGCATTTAACATGATTAAATAGATAGGGTCAGATTAAGATGCATTTGGAGAAAGGCACAGTGCCTACCTTATGGCTAGGTGTCATACACTGATATATGGGTTATAGTTACATATAATGCTGAGTTCTAAAATGTGTATACATTTGGGCTAAGACTCAGAAACAGCTGTGGTATCTGGGTTGTCATAGTGTACCCATACCTCAAGGAAACTTTGTTTCCAATAATAGAAGCATTAAAGACAACTTTTTATCTCTCTTTACTTTTAGGGAAGGGAGTAAATATGGGAGCAGAATTAAAATGACTCCATTAATGTGTGTGTGTGTGCTGGAAAACTGAATTATTAAATTCACTAAACAAATTAAGCAATCCTGACTTTTTGTAAATGACACTATCCTCTTATCTTTCTTTGTTAAAAGCTGTATACCTGCTCTTGATACAATTGAGCAAAATTTCATAGTCTGAGCCTTTGCTTTTCTGAATATCCTTCCTGTTTCCTTCTGCTTTGACTAATATAATTTGTCTTTTTCCATATTTATATATATCTATATATCTATCTATATATATATATATATATATATATATATATATATATATATACATATACATATACATGTGTGTGTGTGTGTGTGTGTGTGTGTGTAGTTAAAGTGATCAACACTTCCAAATGCAGACATCTGTTTTAGTATACTTGCTTTGGTCAACATGTGTGTGATATCGACAATCCCTGGGGTTATCTTGAGATTTTTGCAGAATGTCCAGATTTTTGCCGTATAATTTTAGTCTGTGCCTCATAAAATTTGTGATTTTAGGGACTTTTATGGTGAATCAGTGAGGACTGAATTCCCTAAATAAAAAGACAGGCATTTTAGTTTCAGATTTCATATCCATTAGAAAATGTGTGATAACACAAAACATTTTATTCTAACAACTTTCTAAGTTTATAAGATCAATATTTACATTTTTATTCCTTGGTGCATGCATAGTGACATGTCAACATTTGCATGGTTGACCTTTTGTTGTTCACATTAATCACAATTGACATTTGGGTATTTTGATCATTTTCAGCATATCTTTACATGTATGTGTGTGTGTGTGTGTGTGTGTGTGTGCATATATATATATATATATATATATATATATATATATATAATTGACTTACAAAATATCAAAACCCAGAACATGAATGATACAAGTGAGCAGAAGTCTGATCTTCACTTAAAGGAACAGTTCTACAATTAAAGACTGCCTACAGCAAATAACTATCATTGTTTTTTCAGGGGGGCAAGACCCCCTGCATCCCCCACCCCCATAAATTATATATACCAACTTCAAGATCACACTACAGTGAAAAAGGGGTCCATTTCCCAATCCTCACTGTTCCCTGATCTTCAATTCAAAACGCTGATAGATATTTGCTGTTAGTCTTTCTTCGGAATCGGAGAACTGTTTCCTTTTTGAACTTCTGCTCGCTCACTTGTATAGTCCGGTTTTTTTTGTTGTTGTAAGCTTTCTGTTATCTGGAGTTTACCCATATATATATATATATATATATATATATATATATATATATATATATATATAGTTCTATCAGAAGCCTGAAACACTATAAGCCTGAAAATCAAAATCCTGAAAACTAAAGCCTGAAAATTCAAAATCCAAACCCAAAATCCTGAAACTCAAAATCCTGAAAACACAAATAATGCTAATATGTCACTATAAAGACACTAATATCTTAAGGTCCGTCACTATAACTCTACTAACCCCAATATTTGTCACTATTGCATACATGCCTAACCTTAACCTAACCTAACCCTAACATAAAACCAACCCACTTACCTGAACCCACCATGACCTAACACCACAGGGCTAACAATAGCAAAGCCACAATATGTCCATTTTGTGTTTTTTTGAATTTTCAGGCTTTAGTTTTCAGGATTTTGATTTTCAGGCTTATAGTGTTTCAGGCTTCTGATAGGGAACCATATATATATATATATATATATATATATATATATATATATATATATATATATATATATATATATATATATATATATGGAAACATAATCTCAAAAAATAAAAATTTCCAAACTTTCGAGACCATATACCATAAACTAAACTGCAAAAAGACAGAAGTGTGAATTTCAAAATCCGACTATCAGGAGTTTGAAATTCACACTTAAGGGCAGGTAAGTATTTCTGTTTAACTGTGTTGGTTAGGGGTTTAGTGCGTAAGTGTGTGTTGTGAGTGTGATGTGTGTGTGCGAGGGGGATGTAGGCATGTGGTGATGTATTCATGTGAATGTCTGTGTAGTGCGACCCTGGAGTTAGAATATTTAAGTTAATCTAGGTTAGGTTTGTGTGTTTGTGTTTTGGGGGAAGGTGTGTGTATGTGTCTGTGTGTAGTGTATGTTGTATGTAGTTTTCGGTAGTTTGAATTTCGCAGTTTTGGTTTTTCAGTATCATAATGTTTTGGTGTTTGGTCTCGGGATTGTGGGCATCAGTAGAGTGAGTGTTCAGTATTTAGTAGTGGATCCATATTTTATATATATATATATATATATATATATATATATATATATATATATATATATATATAGTCTACCTCAAAAGGTCGAAGACCCTTATAATTGACTTTGTAACTGGCCATTTGCTGCCTAGTTCTATTATGGTTCATCAAGTAACAACTGAAAAAAACAAGAAAAAAGCCTTACACCTACCCTGTGCCTCCAGATCCCTTTTACATAAGTATATCAACTTTATGGTTGCATAAGTGCAGTGAAAAAAGAAAAGTTAGAAAAGGAAAACAGCTAATTGTGTCCAGGGCTGTAACAGAAACAGTGTTGGTAATGACTTCCTATGACAAACACCACTCTCTGAGTCATTCACTTATGAGCTACATGCTGTAATACCTACCAGTGGTTACTGAAACACTACTAGTACAATCATACTACATGAAGAATGACATATTTTTGTGTTGATCTCGGTGGCCAGGGCACTCCCTAGAACCAAAGGATTTCAGTGCCTAAATGTCTTGACAAAGTGAAAAGGCAACTGCCGTGAAGCTGGGGTTTTTTTTCAACTGACATTTCATGAATGTTATCTTTATTTATCTGTGTATTTATGTATTTGTTTCACTCATACACTTGTTTCTACAACATTGTTCTTCCTGATCCTATTTTACAGATCTTGCAGATGTGTCAGTATGCAAGATGATCTCTCGACTTACAGTTCCGCCTTGGCAGTCACAACAATATTCCCAAGGTGCCAAGGGTTTGTTCTTAGAAATATGCTGAGTGAACTTACATTATAAGTGTTGTACAGTAAATTTAAACAAAAATCAAGTCAGAGGAAACAGCAAGAACTATGTTCAGAACAGGAAGAGTTCACCAAAAGCATAATTCATTGAAAATTAGATAGCTTTTATCTATGTTGAAAGGAATACTAGAGTGACGTTATGTATTTTCCCTCTCCACAAATAGTATAACAAGCTAACGAACAGTGAAATGAATGAAAAGCAAATAAAAAGCTCATCCTTTTTTCACTTTTCTTCCATTCATTATGTTCTGTGCCGTTCATATTAATGTGCAACATTAGTTGGGAGGGTGGCCTAATGGTCAAGGTGTTTGCCTTACAAACACAAGGTGCAGGATTTGAGTCTCACAAGGGATAATTGGCTAAGCTTAAAATGGCTCGCAAGGGCAGTTAGCCTACTACTAATCTATGAATCTATATGCCACGTCTAAGGAAGAACAAATTAAGCTTCTCGCTTGTTTAAGCTACTATATTATTCATGCATTCATGCTGCTTTTTTCATTTACACTTTGAGATACTACCTAAATAAAAAGAACTGGGTTGTAGTTCTGGAAATACTATTGCTTTTATAAGTATGCATTTAACTTTGAGGTAGGAATCAGAATATCTACCAAGTAAGTTTGTTTCATTTCATTGGCTACCAAGCAACTCTCCTGATTTATATTATACTTTAGGTAATACATAGCATTTAACACTGTATTGTTTGGCCTGCAGACAGAACTGGACATTTTAAAGAAATTATTTAAGTACTCATTATAATGGATAGGGTCAAATAAGTAATTTAAGTAGAAAAAATTCTTAAATAATACAAATAATAACATAATTTCAAGGCTCCAATTTATTTTTTCCAGTCTTTCCAAAAACATTTACAAGTGCATTAACACAATATGGCTACACAATGGTAACATCAATTACTGCACCTCCAAAATTGTAAAAATCAATCAGCTATACTTCTTCCTCAAGACATTGTGTAAGTTTAAAGAAGTGTGCTTTACCATACATCCACTATATGTTAATTTAAATGTTTGTGTTATATCAGATGTTATACACTGTTTGAAGATAGATGGGTAATGGTACAATTCATATCTTTTCAAACATAGATTTCATTCCCTTTTGTCTGCTCTGACTTTTTTATTTAAGAACTAAAATATCACACACTTTTCAATACTGAAAGTTCTAATTCTCCCTCATTACACTAAAATTCAAAAATATTTTGATAAATACACATTTTACTTTAAAGTAACATGCATCTGTGTTGTAAATTGCTACCTTAGGGTACTTGTAATTATTTAAATGCTACAAGTTCAGTTCATGTGAGTAATCCCTTTGGGTAAAACGTATTGATAGCAGCATTTCTTGCTTTATAAAGTCACACTAGAAACAAAGTTTTGTTAAAACTGCTTTTGTTGCAGATTGTTACATATACTTTTCTCTGCTATAAATAGAAAAGGTTAATTAGTAATTATGCAAGAAACCTGAGCTCTGTCTCGCATTGTGCACTCGATCCATGAAAAGGACATTCAAGTAGTGGTTATTGTCACTTTTTGAATCCTATATAAGCCAGGCACACAAAGCTTAACCAACACTGCTGCTTTCCTCAGTCGTCTCTCTGAACCTTACGTCTTTTCTTTGGAAGCCAACAGGTATGGCTGTTTTATTAAACAGACATTATTCATTTCTGTAGCATGCTCTGTTATGAATGGATACATGTCATGTTGTGACAGTGTTTCACTTTTTGTCTCTTATTATCTATATGTTAGAGTGATTCAGTGTCACATTGGTCTCAGAGATCTCTTGTAAAACATTCAAAGCTTTTACATCAAAAATTTCATGAAGTTTTGATGCAGAAAATATCCCACTATCTTACTTTTGAGACCAATGTGGAAAACAAAACTTGGCAAAATGCTATTCATTCTAAATATGAGACACAAAAATTTTAGTGATTTCAAAAGGATACTAAAATGCATATGCCATTTTTTAATAATTTGGATTTTTTTTCATATAAATGTTAAGCCACTTTTTGGACTCCTACATTGTATGGTTGGGGTATACAGAAATGAAGTACAAGGTTTCCATGGTCTATAATGCCTATTATATTTGAAGGTTTCTTTACTTCAAAATATATTTATTACCTGTGTGGGACATAGCAATGCAAATGTAGATATTTAAAGTCTTCATATAAAAGTCTAGGACTGTGTATCCAGTCTGCCTGCTACAATATCTTGAAATGAGAAAGCAAATGAAAACATCATGTAAATTAATAAAGGTTTACCTCTAGACAAAGAGATACAAATTTATATTTTTAACATGCTTAACCATATGGCGTTCATTTTTATATCGGCTATGTATTACGGGAAAAGTGTCAAAATAGTACATTGTATCAGGAAATGTGTAATAGGTGGTAGTAGCAGGACAAATACAGCAAATATTCAAAGTATTTGTTGATACAATGACCTGAAAATTATTGAAACGGACATGACTTTTCAGATATGTAATGGTGCATCTTCAAATTTACCAAGCCACAGAAACTCGTGTGTGTGTGTGTGTGTGTGTGTGTGTGTGTGTGTGTGTGTGTGTGTGTGTGTGTGTGTGTGTGTGTAGAGAGAGAGAGAGAGAGAGACACAGAAACAGAGAAAGGGAGAGAGGAAATCAGAGAGAGACAGAAAACGAGAGAGACAAGGAGTCATAATATATACATATACATACACACACACAATATCTTGGGATGGCTGAATAGTTCCTGCCAATTTCCTAAACTGGGTATCTACATCTGACATTTGTTTAATGATATTTGTGCAGAGATATGTCTTACAGATATGCCTGCAGTCTTTGTTTTAGTGCATTATAATAGAGAAAAATGTTAACCAGGTCAGCATACTCTCCATCTGGCACCTTTTCAGGGTGACTCGTGAGCAGTAGGTAGCCAAGTAACTTTCTTGGGTTCACTCAGTAGGCAAATGGGGGCAGTGTGGGAATCAAAACAAGATATGCTGCACAGAATAAGCCAAATAGCACATTATCTTCAACCTCTGCACCAAACTGCCAGATTTCAGAGGCAAGCAGAAACTAAGTGTTGTTAGCCTGATCTGAGATTTCTTAACTGCAATACAATACAAGAGGCTGCAAAGTGATATACTTAATGGGGGCAGAATATCAGGATGGTGTATACAAGTACTGTAATCTTGTATTCTGATAGAGAAATGAGACCTTGGAGGTTTTACTAGCTATTTCTGAATGAAATGAAATGAAATCAATCTCAACAGACACAAAATCAAACAAGTGTGATACTGTGATGTTGTCTGAAACTAAAGGTACTGAGACAGAAATGGGTGACAGAAGAAATAAATGCTGTTACACAAACTGTTATTGGTACCATGTTTAGAGTATTACAGCAATTTGTGAAATGTATGCCCCAGAAAAGATGGAAATGTGTTAGAGCTATAACATGTTGATAAAAATAACTGAAATTTGAGACAATAATTATGTAACTACCAATCGAGAAGTGAGCATCATTGCCAAATAGGAATTACATTATGTGAAATATGTGCTCGTAATTATTATGACAAGTAATAAAACTGCCAGAAGGGGCACTTGGAAGGATACAACAGTCATTATTGTACTGAAAGGATGTGTAAGTACTAGTCTGCTTGTTAAATGGAACAGTAGACATAAAAACATTAAAATAGTCTGTTTAGGAGTAAAAGTATAAATTTGCAAAGAGACAGAACCTTTGAAACTGAAACATAGTGTTCAAAATGAAACCTGTGCAGTCTATTTGAAATAAGAGGGTTTATTACTTTTTTTTTTTTTCTTGCTCCCTCTCTTTTGACAATCTGATCTGTAACATAATGCTTTTTTTTCTTGCTCCTTCTCTTTTGGCAATCTGATCTGTAACATAATGCCATTTAGTTCAGATTATCTGTCTGTATTACAGAAAATAAGAAATCTGAAAGTTGTGAAGGGATAATAAATGCCTGTCTACTTCATATACAGTATTTTATAATCAACAACTGCAACTGTGTTTCACAGTAAGCTGAATCTAGCGACATGGCATAGTGATGAAAGGCCACACTCTGAACCTGATTGGTATGATAGTTGTGCAGTAATGGATGTTCTCAGTCAGGAGATAGACATACATAAAACTTTAACTACCAATATATATTCTGACTAGGTGTCTCTGACCTTCAGAGACATTGTTCAGCAGAGTTCCTACAGGCTACCCAATCAGTTATCACTGTTTTGTTGACTATCACTGCAACTTTGCACAGCTCCACCCTTTTAGGCACTACAGAATTTATGCATGCAAATTAATCTATTACTTTTAATAACTGCTAAAAAAGTAAACTAATGATTCTTAACATGTTTTCACTCTGGCACCTCTTAATTACTCATTCTGAATGACCTGCTTTATAATTCAGCAATGTGATATACTGTCTATTATACCATGACCACCCCAAAACGTGCACACTGATTGGCCAGCGTGCCTGTTGTAAATCGAGTTATACTAATGGAAAAAGGTCCGGTCACCCGGACTTTTTTCCATTAGTATAAATCGTTTTTTTAAAACACTGTCTCGCTATGTTAAATGGGTTTAACATAGCGAGACAGCTTTAAAATAAGCAACGGAGATCTCCGTTGCTTATTTTACTGTCTCATATGTTAAACCCATTTAACTATAGCGAATGTTTAAAACAATGGAGAAAGCAAGATCTCCGTTGCTTTTAGTGTTTCGCTATGTTAAATGAGTTTAACATAGCGAGACAGTTTAAAATAAGCAGCGGACATCTCCGTTGCTTATTTTAAACTGTCTCGCTATGTTAAACTCATTTAACATGGAAACACTAAAAAGCAACAGAGATCTTGCTTTCTCCGTTGCTTTGCCACAACTCTGATGTACTGCGCAGGCGCAGTACATCAGAACTGCGGATGCCAGACATCTGTGGAAGGGCAGTAAACAGGCATTATACTATGCCATTATTTAAGAAAAGTAATAGTTTCTTTTCTTAAATAATGTCATGGTATAATAGCAATAACCCACTTCTGGGTGTGGGTAATGCTAAATTTACCCACGGTTGGCTTTGTTTGGTCCTCGAGCCCTCGGGACCAAACCACTCCAACGTGGGTAAATAGCATTACCACCAGCGTGATATTGCTATAATGTCTGTCCTTTTCATACATGAGATTCCTGTAGCAGGATGTAAATAAATTTAGTTATCAAGACATGGTTATAATATGGTGGGTAAAGCAAAATATATAAAAAGTCAGTGAGTTTAACTTTCTACAAGGAAAGCAAAAACAAAAACAAACCATGCAAGAACTGAATGAGAGGCAAGAAGCTCTGAACCATGGCAGAGGCAAACTTAATTCAAGCCAATCAAAAAATTCACTTTGCGGTAGAAATACAAGACATCTTGAGGCTAAATACTGTCTAACCTCTCCTAAGAGGGGATAATTTAACATATGCAGGTAATCTGAATGACATAATGGCAGTAAAATATGAACAGCAAAGAACAGGCTTAGAGTTCCATAGTACCTCTGTGCTTCATCAGTTCCCCAGGAAATACTCAAGGAAATTGAAAAGGGACCGTCTAGGTTGGTGCTTCCCAAAACTCCATTGTCAGCTGATATCTCCCTGCCTAGGTGTGTATGCATTGAGGTACAGAGCCATCTTCCCTGTCCCACACTTGGTATGGTACAGAGTCAGTAAGACTTGGAGCCTGATTCCAAAACACTTGCTCCCATTGTAATTGATTTACTCTGGTGCAAGCCTGCCCTAATTCCAAAAGACATGTTCTCAGTGTAAATTACTTAGTCTATAAACATGCTGACACTTGAGTATGTCACTTATACTAGGAGCAATTTTTTTTGGAATTGGGTCCTTAAGTAAGTGAAAGAACTACAATTGACTGAGCTGTTAACTTTACTTCTGCACTCCATATTGGTGAGGAGAGGTCAGTGAACAATATGAGTTCAAGCAAGAAGGTCACTGAAATCTCTCTCTCTCTCTTCAGCATATTATATGATATTGAAATGTTGTATCTTTTATTAAATTAGGACCCTCAAAAACAGAAAAGTGCAAAATTCTGTATACCTCCTAAATGGAGCATCTCTTTCCAATTAAAGGCCTTCCTTATCCACAGTCAAGTTTATAGGTCTGATTAATTGTTCAGAGAAGCTATATTTTAACATCTACCAGTAGCTCTGATAGTATATATAGTGATAAATGGAGATAAACCCATCTCAGGTCACAATGAGACACACAACACCTGGATTCCTCCCAGAACATGCCAATACATTTCAATGAGAATGCAAATACTATATCCCACTCATATATCCAGTTACTTCCATTGCTTGGAAATATCTTTAACTAGCATCCTGTTACATTAGATGCCTGCAGCGTACTGAAATATTCATCACTGAATGCCAATTACATCTAAAGGAACTAAGCAATGCAATGAAAGATTAATTATTACCCACTTCTTTCCCCATGCCGTATATGTCTGAATCTTCTTTTTCTGGTTATTATATATAAATGTTAGTGCAGTTTCGCTATTCTCCTTAATTAGTTACTTATTGCAAATATCATAGCATATTACTAACAAATATGTTTAGAGCGTTGCTTGTTCTCTTTCTAAAAGTTTCACATTTCATCCCATGATTTACTTAAATATATTTGAAAGCTCTTTTACACGTCATGCTCTTACTAATGTATTAAATATACAGACACGTTTACATTAGCTGAGTTACAAAGTATACTGATTTGGTTAATCAGAGTCATAATGTCTTATTTTATTTCACAGGTGAAAAATGAGTTTGTGCAGTATCCTGACCAGTGCTGATATAACTGCAGCTGTCAATGAATGCAAAGGTAACACCACGTTATGCTTCTCATATATATAATAAAATGAAAGTATCTGTCATCAGATGTGTGTAAATGTTTAAAGAATGAAAAACAAACTTAAAATAGCAATGATGACACAGAGGAACAAAAAAAAAATAGAACCCATAAAAGATGCACTATGAAGTATAAGGAAGGTAGTATAGAATTCTGTCTTTACATATGATCTCAGGGTGGGTTTAAAGCCTGCCTTGTATTTAACAGGTTGATTGAGGATGCTTTATGCCATTTTTAGATGGGAGTAAGTTGTAGCGCTTAGATGTTCTAGCCAGTCAAGGTGTTCGAGAGCAATGCAATAATGGACTTTATTGGACTGATGAGTTGCAAATTTAACAATTCTTATATCACATTTCAAGTTTGGTTAGGCTTAAGACAGACAGACTTAGGAGATGTTTATTGTACCATGTATTTATCTATTTTTTTCACTTTATGAATGTGGTCATTGTTACTTCTGGTGTTGCTAAAAAGGTAGTTGTCACCATATACAATAAGAGTTGAATATGAGAACAATGTTAGACTCTGAGAAAGGCATGTGGCTTTATTTGTTTCCCCAGATTTGAGAGGATTGTTTATAGCAGTCCAAAAGCTTTTTGGGTTTCTATTTTGGGAATACTGAAGTCTGTGTAGTACTTTTTCTTGTCTAAGTTAAATTGCTTCTTAGCTAGGTTTATTAGGTGCAGGTAATATTGGCGGTTGATGTTTGTTTTACCATTTTGTCACTTTTATCAGACTTCCAGACTTTCTTCCATGTTAGCATAAACTGTCTGTTACTGCGGGATAACCAGGGTTGTGAAAATTTTTTTTCTGGCTTTGTGCTGTGGAGCTTGTGAGATTAATATTTTAAGGAAGGTTTTACTGAAGTAGCTAATGGCTTCATCTATTTGTGGGAATTTTAGGGGGCTCCAGTTAACACTGTTTAAGAAGTTCTGTGGAAGGTTCTTTGCTGAATTTGGGAAAATTTCTAACCAAAGTGTAGTGTGTGCATTTTAGAGTTTTGATTTGACCACATAAGATGTCGACTGAGTAATCATTATTCAATTAGTGAAGTAATATACCTGTTTGCGCTATTTTGCCAAGGTCAGTTGTTAATATGCAAGGGCTTTATCTTAAAGCATGTACAACCGCACAAGTGCACACACGTACATACACACACACACACACACACACACACACACACACACACCTAAGCACCACGTATTGCTACAGCAGAGTAGGACTTTTCAGCTTTTCAGGCATAGTTTGTACTGCTTGAGACAGTGTCAGTAAGCATTTCATTGTGTGTAGTGAAAAGCTGCAAAACACTAGTGAGAAGGAGTTACAGCTGATTTGTACAACGTGACTAGGGAATGACAGCCCAGATAAGGGTGAAATAATAAAGGGGATAAAAAAAGGAGGGAAAATGCCTGAATCAGTGATCTTAATAAACAACTGTTTAAGTCAAACAATGCCCTTCACAGCTCACTCAGCAGAAATCTCATACAAGGTAGTACTATATATCCATAGCCTGAGGAGGAGTAAATACTGTAGCCTGGCAATGAAAGCAGGCTGGGTTTCATTTACGTGTTGGAAGTGAGTATCACTTACATTAACTGAGGAAGCATAAATTAACTGATTTCTGAGTTAGGAGGAAATGTATTTCCTTATCTTGGGATACCTTAACAATGAATATCACAGTCCACAGCACACAGGATCCAAGTTTAAGTAATCCAAA
The DNA here is from genome assembly GCF_019279795.1 of Protopterus annectens. Lineage (NCBI taxonomy): Eukaryota > Metazoa > Chordata > Ceratodontiformes > Protopteridae > Protopterus > Protopterus annectens. The sequence goes on from NC_056746.1 coordinate 569,919,011, forward strand.
CAGCAGGCAATAAATCAAGTTTCTTTTATTTCCAAAACAGCACACATAGTCAGCTCTAAATAGAGCAGCAGCTTTCACTCAGTGTATTACTAGGCTTTTTCAAGGCAAAAAACAAAACTATCCTTTACACATCAGTTTAAATAACCAGTTCAATTAAGTGGTAACTCCACCCATCAATTAAAAGCTAATACCTTTGGTCTTGCTGTGTTAAAAACATAATGCAAAGGTAAAACAGTTTCTCAGTTTAAATCATGCGTTTTAAATACTTCTTAATATAGTCAATAATGGTAATAATACCATGTAAAGTGCTAAATTCACATCATAAATTAAAATAATGTTTAAATTAAAAGTGATTGACTGTTTGTTGTAGATTGAAATTAAAAATTCAATCACTTTCTTGTCCCAAAAACTGGAATAAATAAAAATTGATAAATAAATCAAACTTTCAACAACAACAACAACAAAACCTATACCAAATTGCACTAGATGGTCACAGATTATAACCTCTTCTCATTTTTAGAATACTGCTAATGTTTAGGCCCTCATTTACAGGCATCCAATTTCAACTGCCAGAACAGTTCTCGAGTCTCAATTTAGCCTCCCAGTTACCCGGGTCTGGCACCACCTGCTCAATACTAGAAATTTAAGGTTCATGCCTTCACATGTCTGGGAATGTTTATAAAAGGCATTGGTGTCCTTACATTTAGTTCAAATATAAGTTTCACCAGCATTTTAATTGTGCAACTAAAGGGGTGGTATACCTGGGTATTTGTACTTTCTGTTCTGGGTTTTATGTTGGAGCACCAATATGACATTACTAAATGTAAGGACATCAATGCCTTTTATAAACATTCCCAGACATGTGAAGGAGAGCTTATACCTTAACAATGAATTGATCTAGCTACAGATTTTTTTGTTATTTTGCCTATTTGTATTTGTTGACCAGGTAAGGTTGCTGGGCACAACTGTTCCTTTTCAAGGGCAACCTCGGAGCACTGACTGGTTGTTGTTGTGTCTTTCGGCTTTTCCCAGTTAGGGGTCGCCACAGCGGAACTCCGGTCCTCTAATGATTGGTAGTTGATTTTTTACGTGCTAAGTTACCAGCCCTGAGGCACAACCTTCAACGAAGGTACGCCCATTCAAGCATGTCTCCACGCAGAAGATGCTCTAGCTGAGAATCGAACCAGACAGCGTCTTACTGTGAGGCAACAACGCTACCGCAGCACTACCACCGACTGGTAAAGTAACTTATTCTGAATCCCACAATAGGCAAATGGAAATGTAGAGAATCAGATTCTCTACACTGGGCATAGGAAGCAAGTCATTAACAGCTCAGAGCTTTAGTCCTCTGCACTAACTGCCAAACTATTATAAGATACTGTGGTTACCTAGTTTGCAAGTAAATAAGTCAGATTTTTTTTTTTTAAGTTTACTTGGATATGGACAATGTGAGTCAATGAATGGTTGAAGCTGGGCTAAACTGACATTGGCAGTTAAACTGGAAGGTAAAAAGAAAAAAAAAATAGGAAAAGATGAAGACCATCTTTATGCCCACTAGTCTTGTTTGAAGAGGTTTGCTGTCAAGTAATGCATTTCTTGCAAAAAAATCTAAACAAAAAAGAAAATTCAGAATGAAATCCACCAATCACAATTCATGTGCTTAATTACAGGGGATGCTGTTGTTGTTTTATATCATAGTTGATAATATATACTCCCTGATAAAAATGTTTAGGTATTTTACAAGTCTGTTCTTCAAAGTAGGAATCTGCCAACCTATTTGCATGTCTGTTGGACTGAAGCTCTGCTTGGTAGATTTCAAAATTTAAAAACAAACTGCACTTATAAACTGGATTTCAAAAATTCGATTAAGCTTGTACCAGCAGAGTTCTCTTGTAAACATCTATGTTTAATAGAGGTCAGTATCGTAAATAATAACTTCCACAGTATTAAAACCACAAAACTGTTCAAGAAGACAGATAATTAATTCTGTAGATCCAGAATGTAATGAAACTGCATTTCAAACATTAATATGACTGCATACCCTTTACTGAAATTTCATGTTACCCACAATTTATCATAGTAAACCCCAACTCAAATATAAACTGTCAAATGTGTACATCAAAACAAATTGAATCCCATGACATTTCTACCCAAGCCTTCAGAGAACACTCTGTGAAATGCCTACACCAACCTCCAAACTGCACTCTGTGAAATAACTACCTAACACCCAAACTGTGCACCATACAATGCCTACCAGTGTCCTCAAGGTGTACATTGTGAAATGATTACCCCGGTTCTCAAACTGTTCCTTTGAAATTCTTACCCAGCCTACATCCTGTATCCTGTGAAATGTTAATCCCAGTTGCCAAACTGTAATGAACCATATAAAATGTCTACTATAGCACACAACCTGTTCCCTGTGAAATACCTACCACACCCTCCAATGTGCATCTTGTGAAATATGTGCCCAACCTTCAAACTGTATCATATGAAATGTGTGCCTGAAACCTCAGACTGTATCCTGAAAAGTGCCTGGCACAGCCTCCAAAATATGCTCATGTGAAACGTCTGCTCCATCTCCCAAACTATACCCTGTGAACTACCTACCACAGTCTCTAAAGTGGATCCTGTGAAATGTGTACTCCAACGACACAATTTTACCCTGTGAAATGTCTGCCTTAAATCGTCAAAATTGGATCTTGTGTAATATCTCTCCATCAAACTGCAGCTTGTATAACATTTGTCAACCTACAGACAGATACCAGTAAAATATCTTTCTAAACCCCCAAACTGCACCCTGTGAAATGTCTAGAACAACTCCAAACTACAGCCTATGAAATGTTTACCCCACCTCAAAATATATACTACAAAAAGTCTACCCTGGCCCTAAAACTGCAATGAGTGTGTGTGTGTATAATGTTTGCCCTAACCTGCAAACTGTACCATGTGCAATGCCTACCATAGCTTGAAAACTGCACCTTGTGAAACATCTACCATGCCTCAGACGTTACTTATTCTTCCCAGCCCCAGAATTGTTCTCTCTGAAATTTCTGCCCAGTACCCAAAATATATCATATGAAATGTTTTACCAGCCCCCAGACTGTGTCCTATGAAATGTCTACTCTTACTCCAAACTGTACGCCCTGAAATGTATGCTCACACCTCAAACTGTATCCTATGAATTATGTGCCTAGATTCCAAACTGTACACCCTGAAATGTGTGCTCACACCTCAAACTGTATCCTATGAATTATGTGCCTAGATTCCAAACTGTACACCCTGAAATGTGTTCCCAGACCTCAAACTGTACCCTATGAAATTTACAACCAGACTTCAAACTGGATCCTGGGAAATGTCTACCAAGACTTCAAACTGTGCTCACACTCAAATTGTTCATTAGCTGCTAATACTGCTAAGGGTGCAGGGTTTGAATCCGTCCACCAGTGCAGACCAAAGACTGAACTTGCAGAGTGTGAAATATCTATCTATCTCCTAAAATGTACTCCCAAACTGTACCACCTGAAATATTTAACCCAGGCCCCAAACCACACCCTGTCAAATACCTACCCCTACACCCTAGTGAATGTGCCAGAGTGCTCAACAGTGAGCAGATCACATGCAGAAACATCAAAGAAGGCAGGTGGGAGCCTTTATTATTTCAGTGTTCCTCTGGACCCCACCTGCCATACATCTGAACTCTATGTGCTGATGTTTCAATGTTGAGCTGACAATTATTTGACATGGAATCCTTATCGTTGCAGCATGTGCATCTTTCTAGGTAACACAAAAAGACAATAGTGAAGCACTTTGAGAGTGAAAGAATGATAGTGAGCACATAATAAATGGTTTTCATTATATTAACCCTTTTTTACCCCAACTTAAGTTTTTCAGCAATTGCCATACTTTCTGATTCTCAGGCTTTGATAGCTTGATAGCAAATTTTATAACACAGAAAAATATACATTTTTTTATTTGTATTTATATATGATAACCAGGATATAACACTGATCTCAACAGACCAATGTTAGGGAAAAAGTATAGCAACATTTGAATAGTTACTTCAAACCAGAACATTATCTTAGGGTAACAGGAAATATTACAATAGTGTTACAACATTTTAAAGATCACAGTAGTACATATTTATCAAGTAGTAAGCTTGCGAAAGGTGTGGTAGTTATTTAAATATGTACAAGTTGTAGAAAGAGTGAAGTGCCACTACAGCATTTGCTGGACTGTTGTACACTCACAGAAGCTAAAATTGTTTATAATTTTTAAGACCCATAGTAAGATTTAAAGTGACAGTGAGAGTGGGAGGGACAGGCGACAGGACATTAGATGATGTGGTCTGAGACCCGGTGTATATGGGAGAGAAATGTGACATTTGTAAGAGAAGGGAGTGAGAAGGGGTTAGTTACTGAGGGTTAACTTGTTAAGGAGGAAGCACTGTTGAATGTCGAATGCCGAAGTAGCATGTTAGTAGCGTTAGGGACAACATGGTGAGGATCAAGAGCATAGGGTAAAGTAACATTGTAGCTAAGTCTTGTTTAGGGAGACGTGAACTGATGTAGTTGTTTCTGAGTAATTCATTCAAGAAGATGGAAAGAGTACACTATAAATGTTGAGGAAAGATGAGGGAACGCTGTCATTAATGCTAAGGAGAAAGTGAAAAAGAGTGAACAGGTTAGCAGAACAAAGCAAGTTATGTGAATTGTTAGTACGTATATTGACACAACATTGCTCTAAATGTAAGACTATGTTGTTATTTCTAGGTGCACTAAGATCTATAAGCTACAAATAAAACTCTGAGGTAGTTATAGTGCTGTTTGGTTACAATGAGATTCAGTTAAGTATTTTGCCTATCTTTAGGTGGAATTAGGGGTAGAGAAACAAAAGCATAGAGAAATAATGGGAGTAGGCTGAATGGAGACTGGTGGGGGAGAGGGCAAAGCTGGCCACCCCCCATAGTAAATGGAGACAGTGTGCACATGAACAGAAAAAAAAAAAAAGAAACCACCAAACCAAAGATAAGAAGTGTTTTATAACTGTACAACTAAGGCAACCAACCAACTAGAAGCCCTCCATATCCCTTATTTGTTGGCTAACCCAAGTGTAAAATTAAACCGACGGCGATGACAGAATAGTGGCAGTGGATACTGCTGTGCAGATACTGTAACGCAGCAACTGCAGAAGACGACAATAAATGTGAACTGTCAGTCATCAAGGTGGCCTGCCATAGAAAACTGTTGTAATGTAAATTGCAAGTTAAAAATCTACAAAGTTCTGAGATGAAAATATATTGATACAACATCCCATACATAGGGGACCAGTGATGACTTGAGGTCTAACTAGAGCAAAGACCCAAAGGGTCATTAGGGGGCCTCCTTCAGCAGTGTTACTTGAAAGATGACATCCACTGCATAGTAGTCACTGATGGTTAGCGTGGGAGCTGTGTAAGGGGTAGGTGTAGTGTCTCACTTCTGGGTATATTAAATGATCAGGCAAGCACTGTGAATGGCAGATGACGCTTCACTCCGGATGATTACAAGACAGAGAAACATAAGGTAAGAGATATAAACAAGAACATACAGAAATTGTTAATCATAGGCAAAATATAAAAGTTTAAAGAGGCAAGTGCATGAAGAAGGTATAAATAATACCATGTTATTTCCAGAGTATCAGTCATAGAAAATATAGTAAAGGGATACATTAAAATATGACTAATTAATTGCATATTGACAAATTGTTATAGTTTTCTAACAAAAACCTGTTCAGACTCAACAGTTGACAAACTGTCTGACAAACAGCTGAGATATGAGAATCAGGCAATATATTTGTTAAAAAGAAAGAATTCTTAATCTGAATATGTTATAAATATCATTGTATTACAAAGCCATTTTTGGTGGAAATTAAAAAGTGACAATGTTCTGATTGTATTTTTATTTTTTGTGTTACACAGCACCTGATTCTTTTGACTTCAGAAAGTTCTTCAAGACATGTGGTTTGAAACAGAAAACTGAAAGTCAGATAAGAGAAGCTTTCCATGTTCTTGACAATGACAAAAGTGGCTTCATTGAAGTAGAAGAACTTCAGTAAGATTCATTGCCTACGTTAATATTTAATTTTCCTGCTGCTATGGGTTTACTGCTTCACTTATAACAATATGTGGTTCACTGTGTGTTAAATATGTTATGACACATGGACATCAAAAAAGAGTGCTTGGAAAAATAATACCTAAGATAAAATAAAGAGCAGGGAGGACTACTTTGTTTCTTAGCTTTCAGGTGTTTGCTTTTACATTGCACTTGACTGAACTCTTAAACCTTCAATGCATATACATGTACCACCTAAATCCTTTAATCCGTCGAGGTGTTCTTCTTAGTTTAGACAATGGCACCATCACAGATATGAATCTAATTTCGTATTTTCTTGTTGACAGTTTATATGCCATGACTACCTCATTTGTCCTTTTTCCTCCACACTGCATTACTGTTTGTTTCTAATCCAGATAAGGCAATCTCAGTCTTCTGCATTTCCAGCTGTATTGGTCATATCTAGCTTGAAAGCTAATGTGGTCGTACATGATGGACTTTGTTCACAGCATCCCCTTTCAGTAACAGAATCAATACTGAGGCCATACCATGCTGCAAACATGGCCACTTCTGTGGGATAAGACTTTGTATACATCAATCATTATTAAGGTCACATGAACACCCACAGGTTTGATGCTAACTGTTTTCTACATCAGAATACTAGATGAGATAGGTCACAGGAAGCAAACAGCAGAACTTAGCTGGGTCATACTCTGTACTTGGTGCAACCCTCTAGGACTGAAGGTCTTCTGTCTGGTTCTGAGCTTGAAGGATGTTTAGCTCCTCAAGGCACCACAAACATTAGGAAACTGACTGATGCCTTTTTTGTTACTTGTTTGTTTGTTTGCTTGTTTGTCTGTTTGTTTGTTAGCCTTTTAGGAAACACCTTGAGAAATAAATGCACTAGATTTGCAGGCACAGAGGACTTTGGAAACATTCTAGTGTGGAGGCATATCTGACAAGGAGTAAATAAGGGAATGAAATTCTGTATTGTAAAAATGTTGTTTGTCTTTCGGCTTTTTCCCAGTAAGGGGTCACCACAGCAGAACTCCGGTCCGCTAATGATTGGCAGTAGATTTTTACAAAACACCGAGGTGCCAGCTCGATGCCCAACCTACGCACACATGACTTTCGAATGCTACCCAACCACAGGGAGGACATGCAGACTCCACACAGAAGGCACTCCCAAGCCACACCGAGAATCGAACGGGAGAACCTCTTGCTGTGAGGTAACAATGCTACTGCTGTACAACCATAAAAATAACTTGTGAAAACAGGAGACATTGGCTTGTCTGAAGCCAGAAAGAACAGCAATGAATGAGAATGGAAGGTGATAAGTGAAGGACAGGACAGGAAGACCAGTCAGGAGGCCATATAAAGGCACTCAAGGCCATCTTCGAGGAAAGGAAGTCCAAAAAAAAAAAAAGATGAGGGTTAAATGAGTAAGGGACTCCCAAATTACATTATTTTTTAACTTTCCGGACTGTAGGGACAACTGACTGGACATGTAACTATTAGAATGGGAAACCCTCATTATTTTAGAGGTCAGAATGATGTATTAAATGTTGTTTTTCTCTAGTATATATAGCAAAACAGGGAGCAGGATGCCCATGGGAGGGTGGAAATAGATGATGACAAATTAAATGAAGGGATCAGGAATTCAATAGACTTCAGAGAGATAAGCACATTGTACAGAATAGCTCCTCTCCATACAATAAAACAGATAATGATAGTTCATAGGTTTATAGCTAATGACCTTGAGGGCAGCTAAAATGGCTATGGTTCAAGACTGACTTATGGAGATAGTACTTTAAATTGAAGCAGTACTTTAAAAATGCAGGTCAGTCTCTAAACATATTTGTAGAGGAACTTCTTAACACTGGTCTCCAGAGGTTCACAAAAACAACGTAGAGAGGCCTAATATAAAATAGTGATAAGAGTTCACAGGTCACTCAATGAATACCCTGCCATTCCATCTTAAAGAAGCCATACTGAGAGCAGAAGTATTATGTATGACAACAACTGTTTCCTCAGACCAAGAACACATATACAATTTCTTTCTGAATATTCATAACTTGCTTGACAAATTAGTATAAAATGGGATTTCTGGCCTTCATCCATCATCTCTTTTCATGTCTAGCAGTATATTACGGGTATTGGGAACCAGCACCTCCTCTCATTTTTGCTTATTAATGACACTTTGCACAATATTTCATTTCAAGGAAAGCAGTTTGCTTCATTTTGTGTCCTGTAAGACACATTATCAGACAATATACAATGTAATGAATGCATTGTAAAGTTAAGGAAACCCACTTGGTCCTTGAATTTTCCAAATAGAAGTAACTTTCCTACTACCCTCAGTTAGGATGCTCATTTACCACTCCGTAATAATTGGCTCTGACTTATAACAGTAAAAAGAGAAAAAATATCTACATATATATATATATATATATATATATATATATATATATATATATATATATATATATATATATGGATCTATGTTGCTACATCGAAGGGGGTTGTGCCCCCACACCCCCCCTACTTTAATATTCTCACTCTGAGATTGCACTACAGTGGGGAAAAGGGAATATTCCCTTAACCCCGCTGTACTGCGATCTAAGCAACAGTTTGCTTAGTTGTACAATCAACAGTACATGTTGATGTACAGCTAAATCTACACGCAAACTGTGTGTTGTCTTTTTTCATTTATTTATTTATTTATTTTGCGAAAGTACATTTTTGCTAATATGCACTTTCGAGAAAGTGAGTTCACTGTAATATGTTTCGATTTAACATACTTTCGATGTAAAGACTAGGACCCACACACACACACACACATATATATATATATATATATATATATATATATATATATATATATATATATATATGTCTGTGTGTATGTATGAATGTATACACACAAATATATATATTTATATAAAGAGAGAAAGAGATTGCATGGAATTCATTGCACTGGAGATGTGGGTAGTAATAACATTTACTTATGCCTCGCATGCAAAATTAGTCATTTACACTTCACCCTCATGAGCAATCTATGCCAGTCATCAGTAAATCTAACCATAAACCACACCCCTGCAAGAATTATTGCTTGTATAGAAAGAAGAATGCATTCTTAACACTGGCTAAAACTGATATTTCAACTTCAGGACTTCTGAATGTAAAAAAATGTTAGCAGTGTAAGCTGTTGGAAGTCCCTAATCCATCAAATTAAAAGACAGAATAAATAACTGTCATAGATAATATTTGTAATATTCACAGCACCCATACATACCAGTAGTGTTTCAAAAAATATTTCCATAAATAAATGTAGGAGTACAGCCCACCAATGATAGATTACACTATAAAAATGAAAAGGTAAGCAAAGGCATATCACAAGGAGATGGGTTGAAAACTAAAAAGGAATGTCTCCGATCTTTGAACCAAGATGAGTAAAACTGTTATGCAGTTTGAAAGGATGATATGTTCCCATTATACAGTGCTTAAAGTATTGCTTTCACACATTAGCTGATTGATTACTTCAAGTGAAAACTGGTGTCAGTATAATAACATTTAGTACTTAAATCCGTTTTTTTTTCTCTCTCTCTTGATACAGGAACTTTCTTCAGCTATTTAGTAGTGGAGCGAGGCTTTTAACTGCTGCAGAAACCAAAACATTTATTTCAGCTGCAGACCATGATGGAGATGGAAAGATTGGAGAAGATGGTATGTGTATGTATATATGTTTGCATGCTCATGCACACACATCTGTACCGTTGACTTCTGATCTCAAAATGAATTATAAATATATCTTCTTTCTTTCCCTTCTTGCTTACATCTTTCCAACTAGGAACACACAAATGTAAACACATTAGTTCATAAAAAGTACTAGGTTAGCTGCCTTTGCAGACAATTTTAAGCCCATCCAATTTCCCTTTAAATGTGAGAATCAAATGCTGTACCATGTTTCTGTGAGATAAACACCTTAACCATTATACCAACCTCCAAACCTATGTCACTAGACTAGTCACACACACACACACACACACACACACACACACACACACACACACACACACAAAAGCACACACACACAGAAAATGCATGCAAAGAATACCTTACAAACACATACATGCAAACACAATACACAGAAACACAAAGACAGATACAGAAAGTGCACATACATGCACACAACTCAAACCACAAAACACACATACAGAATACATAACAAACAGCTATAGATAGATAGATATAGATATAGATATATAGATATTTTTATCAAAACACCCTATATGGCTGAATGTCAATCTTTTGGAATGCATTTGGTGATGAGTATAGTCGTCTGATGTAATGGATTTCAAAAAGAATGAGTGGGAAACAAGTGTCTTATTTATTTATTTATTTTGCAAGCTCACTAAATACCAAAGATGAGGAAATTTAGTGTTATGCAATCTTGGAGTTATATTTAAGTTAGTGGAAGTGTGGGGGATGCAGAATTATTTAATGTGGCGCTTCCACTTTCAGTGGCTCTATTGTTTAATTATTTATTTTCAATGGGGTGGACTTCAGGGAGCTTGCATTTTTGTCCTGTATCATATAACTATATATATATATATATATATATATATATATATATATATATATATATATATATATATATATATATACATACTGCGGTAGCGTTGTCGCCCCACAGCAAGACATTGTCCTGTTCGATTCTCAGCTAGAGCATCTTCTGTGTGGAGGCATACGTGAATGGGTGTGCTTTCGTTGAAGGTTGTGCGTCAGGGCTGGTAACTCGGCACGTAAAAATCCTCTACCAAACATTAGCGGACCGGAGCTCTGCTGTGGCGACCTCTAACCGGGGTAAGCCGAAAGTCACAACATAACAACATATATATATATATATATATATATATATATATATATATATATATATATATATATATATATATATATATGTGCACACACACACACACACACACACACACACACACACACACACACACACACACACACACTCACACACACACACACTGCAATGCATCCACCTATATGGACTTACTTGAATCCATCAAGATTCAGCCCTCTACCCTGATCCTGGGTGACTTTAACTACCCATTCTTAGAGTGGAAGACCTATTCTAGCCCAAACACGAACACCCAGAGATTCCTCGACTTTGTCAATGCCAGTGCATTGAATCAGTTGGTTGACACCCACCATGAGAGGTGAAAATATCCTGGACCTGGTACTAACCAACATGAGTAGGCACTGTAGCACCCCTACAGTGTCATTGTCCTTGGCAAGATTCAACCATAAAGATATCACTTTTGAAGTCACCATCTCCCCTAATCTCCCCCTTACCAAGGACAATCAAAACATGTTTCCAAAGCTGACTACAGTGTCCTGAGAGCAGGTATAAGCAGCATCACAGCCACCATCCCTTCAGCTGGAACTAGCACTAATGTCCACGCGTACACCAAAAAACTATATGAGCACCTACATAGCTGCATGGACTTAGCAATACCTGACAGAACCAAATCATCTTCCTCAAGGGAGAGTAAACCTGTCTGGTGGACAGCAGTAATAAACTCTATAATAAAAGGAAAGAAATTGCTGTCCAGGACCAAGATGGAGCAGCTGCCAAGTTGGAAGCAGTCTCTGCTTTGTCTGAACAAGCAAATAAGATCACTGGTGAAATCCTCTAAGGCTAACATTGAGTCTAAATTGTCTACATCCAAGGACAATCACAAGGTCTTCTTCACATACATCCACAATCTCAAAGGTAACTCCCAAATCTGCTCTGAACTGGTGGTCAAGAATACCGCATACACAAATGCCATAGATATAGCCAACCTGTTGGCAGACAAGGTCAGTGAAAACTTCACCCCCATCAGTATACCAGGACATCCCCAGCACCCGATACCCTCCCCGCATCACCTGGGAGCAGGTCTTTAATGCCCTTTCAAAGGCCAAAAATACAACCTCCATGGGACCCACAACATCCCTGGCTGCATCCTACATGAACTCAGTAAAGAGCTCTCAGCACCCCTAGACACCCTATTCAACCAAAGCCTGTGCACCAGCTTCATCCCAGCAAAATGGAGGACAACCACTGTCATCCCTCTACACAAAGGTGCAGCATCCACTGACCAAGCAGTTACAGGTCCATCAGCCTAACTAGCCTGATCTGCAAAGCCACTGAACACATTATCATGGACCTTATAAACATGGACATTGGCAACTTCCAAATGCTTGACCCCACACAGTTTGGTTTTGTGAAAGGGAGATCATGCCTGTTAAACTTGGTTGACTTCTTCAAAACAGAAACCAAAGCCATGGACGAGGGGAAGATGGTGCACAGCACCTACCTTGACCTAGCCAAAGCTTTCGACATTATTTCCCACTCAGACATAATAGATAAACTCTCCCAGCTATGCATCAACCTGTATGTTATCAGATGGGTAGCTAATTGGCTCATTGCTAGAACTCACTCAGTCAAAATAGCAGTAGACCCGTAACAAGTGGCATACCCCCAAGGACCGGTCTTGTGGATTCTGCTGTTTGGGATATACTTTTCTGAGGTGCAAGCCAAAACCAGTGGTCTGTGGCTGACCAAGTTTGCAGATGACTGCAAGCTAGGCACTGTCTTAAATTCCCCTACTGATGTGAACATCCTCCAAGAGGGCCTTACCCAAACTTATGACTGGTGTCAGAAGCATGACCTCAAACTAAATGTCAAGAAATGCATCATTATCCCTTTTGGGGAAAATGGCATCCCCACTAATTATCACATTAATAACAATATATTAAGCATGCAATCAGTTGTGAGGGACTTGGGCGCCCAGGTGGATAACAACCT